>NW_007796688.1:0-1387 GCF_000696425.1 Galeopterus variegatus | reverse complement strand
CGTTTGTTTTCAATATGTAGGTACAGGTTTCCTGCCCAGAATTCGCCCAAGAAAAAAATGCATTTTCATTACATTTGAAGTTTAGCAAATTAAGTAAAACCAATTTAAGCAAAAGTCCAACCATCTTTTGAAAGGTAAGAGGCCCAGAAACTCAAGATGTGGGGACCCACTGCTGCCTGGGGACACTGGGTAGCTTGGGCCTGGCCCCAGTCAGTGATTCTCCTGGGAACTCGGGGCTGAGTCTGGATTCTGTCCTGGCCCAGCAGACTGCAAGGGCAATGCCAGGATCATGGGGTAACATGGCTTGTGGATGAGCCATACATAGTGAGGGTCTGGAAAGCCCTCCATACTGACCTGAGCCTGGTCTGACACTCTAAGATTCTAGGATTCATCTAAACCTGATACAAGGTGTCCAAGGGCCAGCATTAAGGCTAAGTTATTCTTTAAGTACAATATTAGGGTTGCCAATAAAATGAATTTGTGATGCCTGAGGTGGTGTTTCTGGAAGGAAAAAAAAGGAAGATTAAAAAGGCTGTGTCAAAATAGTGTTTTGATTAGACCAGAAGCATAATTTTTGAAAATGGAAAATAGTAGAAAACATGTCCGGGGCCTGCCTTTGGGGATGAACCAAAGTCATAAATCATTCCCCTCAATTCCCTGTTTTTCAAGTGTGATATTTCTATGTTTTGTAGACTTTAATTTTCTACATTGTGAAAAAACAACTAATGCACAATCCCATATATTTAAGCTCATATTATTACATTTGCCATCTTTTTCATTTATGGAGGATATTTAATTTACTCTTTTCAGAAATATATGATGATCCTGTGCTTTACTTTCTCATGGAGAGAGAGAAAAACAATAAGCTCCTTGGTTGAGGAAGAACTAATTAGTAAATTTACCTGCAGTTCTCCTGGCTTGTGGCAAATACCTTTCTTCCTGACAACTGAACTTTGTATCCCAGCCTCCATTAGTCTTAACAGAAGCCATGCATTCTCTCCCCCTTGCTGTGATATAAGAATAATTTTTCCCCTGAGTGGAATAATGGTTGTGAAGTCATTTAGGTATTCACAGAAAAAATAGCCTTTTACTGTTGTTTTTTTATTGATTCCAGGAATGAGGCTAAGAGCAACCTTGCTCCATTTTACTGTAAATACCATTAATCCAGAGATGAGTTCCTTAGTATACAGAAATGATTGATTTGAATTTAAATGAGTTAATATTCTGAGTTTCCATCTAGACTCAGATAAAACAACAAAATTATTCAGTGATTGTGGCTAAATTTTAAAGTTGCTACTTAGATTGCCTCAACAAAAGCTTGCATTTAAAAAAAAAGAACGCTGGTATGAAAAAAGAGAGTAAAAGCTACATTTCACCATTCTGATGT
>NW_007796687.1:0-1387 GCF_000696425.1 Galeopterus variegatus | reverse complement strand
ATCTGTTCAGGGGGCTATAAAACAATGTGCTAGCCAATAGCTATGGTATTATCTCAGGGGGATGTTCACATTGTCATAATAGCATGCATTTATAACTTTCAAAGCACTCTTTCCTGTATATTTCCAGAGGATTCAGGAGCATTGTGAAGGCCTCAAAATCCATAGCAATGAATTATCAGGGTTAGAATGATCTTCCAATAGCAATAATAATTCCAAGAATCCCCTCAAATCTCACAAATTGTCACCTGTCTGCTTGTGGACTTACGGATCTCAAAAATTCAAATTATCCAAGGAAGTATTTAATAGAAACCCTGGAATATGAGCTGAGTCTAAGAATCTGGAAACATTGATCTTAGGAAACTCAGGGCCTGGTATTATTGGGAGAGACAAGGGGAGATGGCCAGAGTGCTTAGAATAATGGCAAGTGTTCTTTTCCCTTTGGCTGCAGAATGTCAGCATTTATGGGAAAAAGTCGATCAAGTACTTACTGGATCTGCTTAATCAAGCATAATTGTCACCATGTGACTGGCAGTTATTGGAAGCTCCTGTGTGAGACAGTGCCAGAACCAGTATGCAAAGAACTACCTACTTTGTAGATAGTAAAAGGAAAAATAACTTTATCCTCCAAACAGAAAATCAACATGATGCAATGAAAGAGCATGAATTTTAGAATACAAGAGATTTGGGATCACACTTAATTATCAGCACTTATTTATTTCAAGTTCTTAAGCATCTAAGTACTTATATTCTTTACACAAGCCTATGTTAACTATAAAGGCATTGTTGGCAACCCAATAAAATTGTATTATGATCACAGTTTGTCATGCTTACTGATTTTGTTTTATTTGAATGTAAAAGGGATGTTAATGCTTACATTGCAGGGTTATTATGAAGCTTAAATAAGAAGGCATCTAGCATGATTTCTGTAGGATTTTACCTCTGCCAAGTTTATTATTTGTATTAGTTATTATTATTATTATTAATAACACCGCTAAGAATTAAAAATGAAAAAGCTCTTGCATCAGGCACTTTCAAACTTATGCCATAAAGAATTGGAGTAAACATCCTTCTTGCCCTCTCTAGAACTTCAAATTAATTGTCCATACTTTTTCAAGACACACTCACAGTGTCAGGTACTTATCATCCATTTCCAAATGGAGTATAGCCAAACATATACTCATATTCCAGACAAACCTGCAATTGTCCAAACACTCATGAATTGTAGAAAATAATTCATTAAATATTTATTAAATATTGAACTGTCATATTCACACCAAGGAAGGTGTTTTGTTTGTTTGTTTCATTTTATTTTGTGAATATACAACATGGTTGATTATTGTGGCCCATTACCGAAAACTCCCTCCCTCCCCCCTCTCCCTCCTCCCTC
>NW_007796686.1:0-1387 GCF_000696425.1 Galeopterus variegatus | reverse complement strand
AATAACACTTTTCAGATTGGAAAAGGAAAAGCAAAGAATCAAAAATCTGAACCTTGCTGCAGTATAGCTGAAGTGACAAGAAGAGGTGTCCCTCTATGCAATGGGATTCTTCAGGCTTAGAGGAGCTGTGGAACGACATCCCAGGACAGAAGGAGAAGCTGCAGATGTGGCGTGGGTTTGCAGCAGGCACAGGAGCCCGGATGTGTAAACTGAGGAATTCAAGGAACAGCCAAAGAGCAAGGAACAGTTGGTCCAGAAGAGACATACAACTAAAGAGGGATATTGTACATGAAGTAATTCAGGCATAGAGGTGCTCCATGTGACTCTGACTGTAGAATTAGAACCAACATGTGGAAGTTCCTGGGAGGAAGATCTCTGATGAATAATGAGGAATAGAGAAAGAATTCTTTTGTTGCTCATCCCAGTCCCCAAACCCAACAAAAAATTATTTTTAAAATAAATTTCTAACAAATAGAATGTCACAGTGGTGAACAGACTACCATAGGAAGCAGTGAATCTTCATTTACAGAAGTATGTAAGCAGAGAATGGGTAGATATCTGCCTGGAATACATAAAAATGGAAATATATCATGGGCATCTAACATCCTTGTAATAGGAAAATCAGAAGGAAAAAGCAGACATGGAAGGGAGGAGAAAAAAATAGAAAAAAAGTTCTTGAGCTGAGAAAAAATGCCTCTCTTCATAGAAAAGGGCCCACCAAGTACCAAGAAGGATTAATGGGAGGAAAAAAGAACTCTGAGGTTAATTTGAAAAAAAATCTTAATAGCTTCCTGAAAGAAAGAGCAGGTTACCTATACAGAGATTTTAAAAATTCAGATCATATCAGAATCCTCAGCTCATGGGATGATAAAAAACAGAGTTCTAAGAGAAAATTATTTTAAACCTGAAAATTTATACCCAGCTACACTATCCATCAAGTGAAGGCAAAATTATAGCATTTTCAGAGAATCAAAGACAGAAAATTTATTCCCCTTGTACCCTAATTCAGATAAATTAAGACAAAAGTTAGGAAATTGGTGACTAGAATGGAAGAGACTGTATAAGCTGATTACAACTGTGAGGAACCGAAATTGTCTCCAGCTGCAGCAACTAAAGGTGGACTGTTGAAGCCTTGCCTTTCGGAGGCCCACGTGGATCTGGAGTATAATGAGTATACTTTTTCCTTCTTTGCAGGTCCATGTAAACAAACTGCTCTACAGTGAAATGTATTCCTCCCAGCCCAATATGATGTGTATAAACATCCTACAGACAGAGCAGAAAAGACTTAGTTATAATGATCAGGGATGTGGTTGGGATGGCCCATGGTGAAGCAGGGTGACCAGACATCCTGATTTGCTCAGAACAGGCTGGTTTCATGCTTCTCTTA
>NW_007796685.1:0-1387 GCF_000696425.1 Galeopterus variegatus | reverse complement strand
GGAAAATTTACTGATACTAGTTTAAAATTTTATATAGGTTTCTACATAGTTATATAGATTTTTCTATGTAAAAAATAAAGAATATTGAGTCCAACAACAAGATTGTTAAATTGCTTTGAGGAAAGATTTCTTTCTCTGAGATAATAGATAACACTGCACTCATACCAGAGACCTGATTAGTTTCCACTACCTTCTGTAGCCTTGTTTTTCCTTTCAGCTGAACTGTGTTTTTCTTAACTATACACTTAGTCTCACTTGAATTAGTCTGCCAGCTTCAGCAATGTATTCTGTGAAATTATCATGCTTGGGTTAGACCACTCTTGACAGGTTATGTCACTGTGCTACTTGGACTTCTTGCCTGAAATCGATAAAGAATGCCTTAATTCAGATGACTGTGTTTTATTTGGCCTTAGACCCTCCTCTGAGGTTCTCTTCTTCTGATCTTATTTGAACCCCATCTTTTGTACTGAACACTATGTGGCTCCAAAACAAAATCAACTGAGATTCTTCTCTATTCTTTGAAGCACTCTAGGATGCTGACAGAGCCAAGTTAACTCAGAAAAGGAAAATGGGTCTTTTTTCTATACCAGAACCGTGGGAAAATAAAAGCAAGACCTCAGTGCTTAGAGAGTCTAAAATCCTGCCTTGCTCTTTTTCCACTACGTAAGGACTTCAGTGATGCCCCTAAACCATAGTCCTTTACCTGAGACCTTATGACACATTAGAATAAGCTGTCCCCATGATTTTTCAAATAACTCTATGCCGTATTGCTTAATACTGTTTTCTTCCTACAGTTTGAGCCCCCATGTCATCTCAGATTCCCTGTCTTTGACTTTTGTGTAAGTTAAGATTGCTATAACTCATAACTAGCTGCTAGGAATGAAGGGAGGGAGAGAGGAAAGGAAGGAAGAAGGAAGGAATGAAGGAAAGAATGACGGAAAAGACCACAATACATTGAACTTTCAGAAGGAGAGAACAAACCTAAGGATACTAGAGATGGGGGGGGGGAAGGGGTTTGGAAAGTGATAGGTCAGGCAAAGGGCATAAAGAAGTATGATTTGTAAGAATTAATATGCTAATAATAAATTTAAAAATTAAAAAAAAATCGCTGTAACCCTTGGACGCTATAATTAGCCAATGAGCCTTTGTAGGTAGTGCCAATATCTTATTGAGTACAGTACTGTCAGTAACTGGGTTGTCTTGTTGAGCACCAAGCCAGGCCCAATGCAATTTTGAATTATGCCAGAAATGGCATTTAAAACTCCTGAGCCAGAACTGAAGAGGGATAGGTATAATTAAATGCCAGCCGGTGTAGGACCTAGAAATAACTGTGGAGTCAGTAAGTTTTGTATTTCCTGTCTACCATCACCTTTCCAAGCACTCCCTC
>NW_007796684.1:0-1387 GCF_000696425.1 Galeopterus variegatus | reverse complement strand
TTTTACTATTCTCATACAATAGTAGGTTTGATTTTAAGGGTTTGCACAAGGTTGTCATTTGTGCCAGCTAGTTTACAACATCCTGAAGACATTAATGACTATGGATACACTATTGTGTGCAGTATAACATTAACTCAGCAAATTTGGTTGGTCCAAATTCTGCACATTCTAAAGAAAAGTTTGGCACTTGTCAAGCTCTTGAGAGGTAGCCTCTAAGCACTTGGAATATTCTGCATGACCAGAATGTTTTTATTTATCTGGGAGCCTTGGACCATGCCAAATAGTATATACTAATAAATTATTTATAGGGAAGGCCCTGGGCCCACAATCTCAGTTTGACCTTTGGCAGTCAGCCATGTATGTATACATGACTGACCCCCAGTGAAAACCCTGGATGTTTAGCTGGACTTCTCTGGTTGGCAATTATTCATGCATATTTTAAAACATTGTTCCTGTGGCAATTAAGCATTATCTGCACAATTCTATTGGGAGAGGACGACTGGAAGCTTGTGCCTTTTCTCTGCTGGACACTGCCCTATATGCCTTTTTTCATTGGTGATTTTAATCTGTATCCTCTTGCTGCACTAAAGTGTAACTGTGAGCATAATGTCTTTGATGAGTTCTGTGAATCACTGAACCATTGAATCTGAGGGTAGTCCTGGGGATCTCTGAACATAAAATGCAATTTATATATTAGGGAAAGAAAATATCCTTCCAGATTTCTTTTCAAAATAATTCTTGAAAATGAAAAGAATAAAATATTAATTCAATATCACTACAGTGTGAACTACTCTGCTGTGGTTGGATGAAGGAAAGCATTCACTCACTCATTTAACAAATATTTATTAAGCACTGACTCCATGTTGGGATATATGCTGGATGGTGAGGACACTGCGAAGAACAAGATGAAAAAGATTCCAGCTCGCATGGCAATGAAAAAAAAAGTAAACAAATAAATAAATAAATGAGTAAATGAACAAGTGTTAAGTGTTATGGGTGAAATTAATGTGATGAAGGCATGGAAGGTCTTTCCTTCCTTCCTTCTTTCTCTCTTATCTCCCACTATGCTTTACTTATTTCACTCAACCTAAATTTCTCCAAGCTCGTCCATGTTGTTGCAAATATGAGAATTTCATTCTTTTTTATGGCAGAGTAGTATTCCATCATGTATATATACCACGGTTTCCTTATCCAATCATCCATTGATGGACATTTAGGTTGGTTCCATATCTTGGCTATTGTGAACAGAGCTGCGATGAACATGGGAGTGCAGGTATCTCTTTGACATGATGATTTCCATTACTTTGGGTATATACCCAGCAGTGGGATTGCTGGAACCCATGGTAGTTCTATTTGTAGTTGTTTCAGGAACCTCCATGCTGTTTTC
>NW_007796683.1:0-1387 GCF_000696425.1 Galeopterus variegatus | reverse complement strand
CATACAGAGAATGAAACAACGGTTACCACAGGTGAGTAGTGGGGGGTAGAGAAAATGGGGAGATGCAGGTCAAAGGATACAAAATAGCAGATATGTAGATGAGCAAGTCTAGAGATCTAATGTACAACGTGGAGAGACTAAAGTTAATGAAATTGCATTAGGGAATTTTTATTAAATAAGTAGCTGTTAGCTACTTTTGTCACACACAAAAACTATGTGCGATAATAGATACATTAATCTACTTCACTATAGTAACCGTGTTACTACCTACATGTATCCCATAACACCATGTTGTAAATATCAAATATACACAGTAAAACTTATTTTTATAAAAGGCAAAAATCAGACAAATAACAAAAAAGTCTTGGTACTTGCCTTAATAACCAGGTTGGATAAATCAGTCTTCTCTCTAAAACAAACTCTTAGTATCTTCTCTGAATAACTATTTTGTTGAGTGTAATCTTTTAGGGAAGTAAACCCTGAAGAAATATCCTTACTTTGACACTTTCTGCCTGGAAGACGACTAAGGACCCCCTATTGAAATGACAGCAGTGAGTGACACAGAGGACTAGAAACACAAGGCCATAGACTTCGGAATGTGTGCTGGTCCTTGCTGTGCCATGACTTGGCTGTGTCAACCTGTCTTGACCTTTCTTTGATTCTGTTTCCCTATTGATGAATTAAGGAAGTTGGATTAGATTCTTACGTTATAAACTTGCTTGTTGCTGCTTAGTTTTAAGCAAGAATTCTTCAAATGGTATTTTCCTTAGAATTCTGATACACAGCACAGTGTGTTGGTTTTCCGTTGCTGTATGAGGGCACTTCAAAAAGTTCACAAAAGATTTTTATCTTCTTTTAATTCTATTTTTCCACAAACTTTGTGAGGTACCCTCCTGTAACAAATCACCCCAAAACTTAGTGCTCATAGCAACAGTAATAATTTGTTATCTCTCCCAGTTTCCATGGGTTGGGAAGTCAGGTAAGACTTGGCTGGGTGCTTTCTAGCTTGGTGTTTCTCATGATTTTGAGGAGTACCAAAACATGCCACTTTGGCATAGAATTATTTTGAGCTGAAGGCAATGGAGAAAAACCAAATACAAGAAAAGCTCTTTGTCTTCCCCCTATTTGCTTAAAAGCAGAACATAAGTTTACAAAGGTGTCCCTCTTCCATCTATACCAGGAAGGACAAAGGCTGATCACCAGAGATGAATTTAGACCCTTCTCCACCTGCAGACAGCACCAGAGGAATCTATGTAACAAGCTTTACTAAGTAGTCTTTACCCACCAGTAGTTTCCCACTGGTTTCCTTCCCACAATGTGCCACCCCTAGAGACTCAAGATCCTTTCTTCTGTCTTGTCATTTCTATAAACCTTGTATTGTTCTTTG
>NW_007796682.1:0-1387 GCF_000696425.1 Galeopterus variegatus | reverse complement strand
ATTATAATACAAATACCTGCATATTACTTCAAGAAGCAGATTATATTGGATCTATAGAAAACAGCTTTTCTTACTTATAATTAGCTTAGACTTCTAGAAAGTTTTCTTTATGCTATACTACGTGGAGCATTAAGGGGGCTGAAAATATTTCAACCGATATAACCAACAGAGAGATATATTTCCAATGATAATGTGTTTATTCAGGAGCGCACAAGGGATTTGCCAATCTGAGATATGAGGGCTATGGTAAACATAAGCACACATAAAGAGGTTGAGACAAAGAAATGCTTTTAAAGACAAAGCAGAAAATACAGATAATCTGTTTTGAAACAAAGAGAACAGTGTTTACAGGGGCTTATCTCAGGAGTTAATACCAGTTGATTAGTGAAGAAAGTGTGTCAGGGAGTGTTCTTGCACATTAGGTCATCTCTCCTTGTGATTCATGTAGCAAGCTTCAGTTTTAGAATTCCTAGGCAAAAGTTTTTCTCACAGGCATATGTGCATAAGAACCATGTATCACAGCCATGTGTGTATGAGGGCCTTCCATTTCTTAAATTCCTGGCTTAATTTCTTTGTTATGGTTTGACATAAGTGATCATGTTGTGATTCTAATGGTTTACACATTCAGCCTTTGATAACACCTTTCTCCAAAAGCATTGCTGATCAATCATCTCGTAGTTGGTTGAAATTTTCCATCTGTGCCAAGTTGATCCTGTCCCAGTTGTCAGACCAGCCCCACACTGGGAAATGGCCAGCAATTTTAAGTCAATGTCAAAACCCATTCAGCCACACTTGAGCAACAAAGAGATTTGGAAGGTGTGGCTGTCAGGTTAAGTCTGCCTGGAGTACATTGTTAAGTCTATCTTGTCAGCTTCAAAGGCGTTGGGTAGCATTTCGAAGAAATGTTTTAGCATTACTTTGATAGGAGCACTGTTTCTGTAAAGGTTAGAAAGGAAACAAATACAAACTTTAAAGGAAATAATATTTTAAAAAATAAACCAGAAGAATATAACAAATCCACTTTGTGCAATGTTTTATTTATTTATTTTTATTTTTTGTATCTTTTTTCTGACTTATTTTACTTAGCATAAGGTTTTCCCACAACATCCATGTTTTAGCATGCACAGAACTTCATTGCTTTTTATGGCTGAATAATATGTCATTGTATGTATGGACACATTTTGTTTGTCCATTCATCTGTTCCTGGACATGTGTTGTTTCTATCTTTTGGCTATAGTGAATGATACCACAGTGAACAGTGGTCTACACTATTTGTATGAATCCATCTTTTCAATGCTTTAGATACATTCCTGAAAGTGTAATTGCTGAGTCATGTAGTAATTTTATGTTTAGTTCTGTAACTGCACAATTTTATATTCCCATCAAC
>NW_007796681.1:0-1387 GCF_000696425.1 Galeopterus variegatus | reverse complement strand
GGGACAGCCACCTCTGGATCCCTTCTCAGGCTTTCCCTGACCCCCAGCCATCTCTCCAGAGTCCAGCTGTGCCAGCAACACAGCCCAGACAGAAAAAGGAGCATCGGAGACACTGAACAAAGAATGATTCAAGGACAAGTGGAATGGGCTATTTTTTAAGTATAGTAATACTTATTTTATTTTCATACACTGTATGAAGCTCTTCACTTCTTATTTTACCTCTTCTGAATCTTTTCATACCAACACTGCAAAACAGCCAAATTGAGAAATTTTCTGACATTTTTCAAAATTTACTATCAAATTTGTTTGTTTTATACACATTCCCATCTCTTCTGCCTTCAAGTATTAAGCAACACAAATGTCATGTTCTACCAATTAGTAAACAGGTTTACTAAAAAAAAAGTCTCTGTATTAACTGTATGAGTTTCCTTTGGACCAGAAAAAAGTGAAGTAGCAAAATCTAAGTTTTTCCAAAACCACAAATCAGTGTGATGTTAATTAACTAAACTGACAAGCATAGAATATTCTAGGTGAAGAGGTCTGTTTAAGATGCCAGAATCTGGCTACACTGTATGTATAGATGATACCCATAAAAATTATATGGTTAAAGCATGCAGAGTATATTTTAGCCCTAAGGTGGGATCACATGGTTCTAACTTCAATTAGAAAAGGCATAGGAAATACAGGCTAAGCAACTGGACTTTTTAGTATAATATTAAAGCAAGTATAGGAAAACAGATTTATGGCACATTTAAAACTATGAGACTTCTTGGTGAAAAGGTGGTATAAGTATATACATATAACTCTGTCTCCTTTCAGAATCTCATTAAAATGACCCAAAGAATATAAAAAACAGGGATACTTAAATCCTTTAAGGAATTAAGAAACGGAAAATTCATACAACAGAAATTTCAAGGCATTTCTATTTATTAAAAGAGCAAGTGATACTTGTTTGTTGGTAAGGCTGACCTTATCTGCAACTCCCTGACACAGAAGTAAATGGAAGAGACCTAACAGATCATTAAAGCTCGTTACTGTGAGGCAGTTTTCAGCCTATTTGAACCCCACTAGAGTTTCCAGAAGCACTGAGGCAGGAAGGCTCTCTGGGTAAGAAACCCTCTAGCATGCACATTCACAGTTCGCCCTTGATGCTGATATCTGCACCCTCTGCAGAGCAAAGGTACCTCCCAAGCCACCTCCTGGATGTCAAATAAGAGTGAAAAAGAATCTCATCTGCACAAAGGTGAAGCTCATTGTCACTAATTCTGTAGTTCCAGCTATCTCCCTGCTAGTCCAGACTGCTGGATTTCTGACTGGGTAAAATAAAACTATACTAAAATTATTCCTTCTTTCATCTGAGTCTCAGAGAACCCATCTGTGCCAGTTA
>NW_007796680.1:0-1387 GCF_000696425.1 Galeopterus variegatus | reverse complement strand
TAGCCTATTCCCCTAATAAATCTTCTCATATATATCTATATATATTCCATTGGTTCTGTTCCTCTGGAGAATCCTGATTACTCTTGGGCATTCTCTGAGAATCAAATTTAATGCCATTGAATGGTTTGAAAAGAGAGCCTCATGGCTATCTGTCTTTTTACCTTAGTACATGCCACAAAAATCACTTTGAAGGCTCAAAGTTCCTGGGAATATATAGGCCTATGAAATGTTTATTCTAAGTGGAGAGTTTTGATAATGCAGTGTTATGGATTAGTTGAATTAAAGTTAATGTGGGCTTCCTTTGAAAGAGGCCAAAATATTGGAAGAGGAGGAAAACTGGAAACATTAGGGGGATTTTACTGTCAGAGTTACTAAACTGGATTTTGATATGAATGATTCCTCAAAGGTGTAGGGATGGGTGAGGACAATATTTTTCATTTCACCAGGGCTACAGAATGAAATGGAAATATGTCTATTTGCACAGACTTCAAAACACTAAAACCTAAAAGCATTAAAAAAAGGTGACTTATTGAAATAGAACCTATAGAGATTGGTATTTCAATGGGACATTGACAAATTATAGGCTGCAATGTCTCACAGGCACACTGATATTTTTCGGTCTCTCTTCTTGTATTTAAAAATATTACACAAAAAGTGATTATAGGATAATGGGTAACGAAAACTTTGAATTAAATGAAAAACATTTGTCTTTGAATTAATATTTCCTCAATTCTCTAATACAAAGAATATGCATTTGAATGCATTTTGAATAGAATTTTAAAACATACTATCATAAAAAAGCAATAAAAATGTTCAGTGTTTTTAAGAGTATGTAAAACAATTTGAGATGAAGGAAATAAATTAATATTTTTGAATTTTTTAAACCAATTCTTATTGCATTTTTTTTAAATGCAGGAAAAGGTATTATAGAATTCATCTACAGAAAATAGTTCAATGGTGTTATTTTGCTTTTGCTTTTGTTTAAATTTCATAAGCAGTTATCAGAAATTGGAAAACCCTGATTGGTATCATTTAATGGTGATGATAAACATACTTTGCATGCTTCATTTTGAATTTTCTGTGCTTAAGTCCATAAAGATCCCACATTGCTGCTATAGCATGATTTATTGTTGTAGCAAATATTCCCTGATCAAGGCTTTGAATACTTTGAACATTAAATAGTCCTGAACTTTCATATGGAAGTTATATGAAAAAAAACCCAAAAACAAAAACAAAAAAAAATAGGATAACAGACAACTTTAGAGGTTTTCAATATCTTGAAATTTGACAGTATATGCATGGAATGTTCAAATAATTATTTCAATATTTTTATGTTTTTTATTTATTTATTAAGAATATTCATGAGATACAAAGCTAATTGTCCCTT
>NW_007796679.1:0-1388 GCF_000696425.1 Galeopterus variegatus | reverse complement strand
ATCCAGTTGTCCCAGTACCATTTGTTGAAAATATCTTTCTTCCCCCCATTGATTGTCTTGGCACTCTTGTTGAAAATGAATTGAACATAAATGTAAGGTTTTATTTCTGGTACAGAAATATGCTTAATTGATTATATTCCTTCCACTGTTTGAGTTATCTACCTAACGGACCCTAATTATCCTCATGCTGGATCATCTTTGTCTTCCCTAATAATCTTCATCTTTGTCTTTTATTCTGCATTCATTCTCATCCCTTTCCTCATGTCAGTAATTAAGTTTTCAAGTGTCTATTTTGTACATGGTTCTTTCTAATTAATTCCATAATAATGATGGTCTTCGATTTATTTCCTTAGATCTGCAGCTCCCGGGCCGGCCTGTGGCTCACTCGGTAGAGTGCGGTGCTGATAACACCAAGGCCAGGGGTTCGGATCCCCTATAGGGATGGCCGGTTCGCTCACTGGGTGAGCGTGGTGCTGACAACACCAAGTCGAGGGTTAAGATCCCCTTACCGGTCATCTTTTTAAAAAAAAAAAAAAAGATCTGCAGCTCCCTTTTCAATTCTATTATTTTATTATCTTGGGTTTTGTGTTATTGAATTCATGTTTTTATTAAGTTGTTCTGTAGCATAAAACATCTGTGAAGAATTTTCTTCTGTTGCATGAACTTTGCTTTCTTCTCAGTTGCATTCTTTCTCTTTATGTCTCCTACATGCTATATGATTTTCGACCTTTATTTAGTTTTGTTTTGTTTGGCTGTTGTATGTTTGCACAGCTGCCAATCTGTTTCTCTGCTTCCTGCCCATACTTGGGTGGCTATTTCCAGATATTCTATTTCTCTGATATTGTTGAGGATGACTTCATGTTTTGCATCATAAAGGAAGCCTATCTGTTTTCCTGAATCAGCTACAGCTTGGGGCTTGAGGAGTCTGTGTTACACCCCTTCTTCTGTGAGGAACTGAGAAGGTTGGGACTGAGTTCAGCTGCAGTAGCGTGCACTCTCCATTACCACCCTTCCTTCCTAGCATCTGTTTGTTCTTTTTTTTTTTTTTTTTTAAAAGATGACCAGTAAGGGGATCTTAACCCTTGACTTGGTGTTGTCAGCACCACGCTCAGCCAGTGAGCGAACCGGCCATCCCTATATGGGATCCGAACCCGTGGCCTTGCTGTTGTCAGCACCACACTCTCCCGAGTGAGCCACGGGCCGGCCCCACATCTGTTCTCCTGAGATGGTATTAAAGATCCTCTGACAGGGCCATGTGACTGTTTGACGTACGTCTACTCTTCCCTTATGAGGTAACTTTAGGCTTTGGATAGTTCCCTAAAATCAGCATGGAGCCCTTAAGATCTCCCTTCCATCTGAGAGAGTCAGCTTAGTGTTCATATTCTCTC
>NW_007796678.1:0-1388 GCF_000696425.1 Galeopterus variegatus | reverse complement strand
AAGCGGCGCACTGTAGCAGTGCGCCACCGGGCCGGCCCTAATTTTTCCTTTTATACGTAGCATTTGAATCCATCTGGAGCTAACCTTTACAACTATCTTTACTGATTATACATATCTTCTGTAGTTCTGTCAGTTGCTTTAAAAATTTCAAAGCTATATTATTAGGTACCTATATGGGCATACTGTCTACATCTTTTGACCTGATGTTCTTTACAAGTGTACAGTCATAGGTCACTTAACGATGGGACTACGTTTTGAGAAATGCATCCTTAGGTGATTTCGTCATTGTGCCATCATCACAGAGTGTACTTACACAAACCTAGGTGAATAGCTGGCCACACACCTAGGCTATGTGGTACAGCCTATTGCTCCTAGGCTACAAACCTGTACAGCATGCTATGTACTGAATACTGTAGGCAGTTGTGACACAATGGTATTTGTGTATCTATATCTAAACATAGGAAAGGTACAGTAAAAATAGGATATCACAGTCTTATGAAATTCTGATCATATGTGCAGCCCATCGTGGACCAAAATGTTATGTGGTGCATGACTGTATGTCTGTTTTTGATACCTGTGATGTTTTTTTTGACTTAAATTGTCAAAAAACAATATCCAGTTTGCTACCCCAGTTTATTTGTTCCTATTTGTCAGTTTTACTTTTTCCTATATATCCCACTAATATTCTTCAAAATTTGTCTCTCTTGGTAGGTTGGTTTGATTTTATAACGTTTTTTTTGATACATAATTACATACCATGCAATTCACCTATTTAAAGTGTATAATTCAGTAATTTTTAGTATATTCAGAGTTGTGCAGCCATCACCACAGTCACCTTTAGAACATTTACCTCACTCCAAAAAGAAACCCCATATCCTTCTGCTATGTTCCCCCAATCCACCCATTTCAAGAAAACCACTAACCTCCTTTCTGTCCCTGGATTTGCCTATTCTGGACATCTTACATAAATGGAATCATACAGTATGTGGTCTTCTGTGATTGGTTTCTTTCACTAAGCATAACATTTTCATGGTTTATCCATGTTGTAGCATGTATTTCATTTATTGCTGAATAATATTTCATTGCATGGATATAACATTTTATTTATTCATTAGCTGATAGATATTTGGGTTGTTTCCACTTTTTGGCTATTATGAATATGAACATTTGTGTATAAGTTATGGACATTTCCCTTGGGTATATACTCTGGAGTAGAAGTGCTGGGTCATATGGTAACTCTATGCTTAATCTTTGAGGAAGTGCCAGGTCGTTTTCTAAACTGGCGGCACCAGTTTACATTCCTGCCAGCAGTGTGTGAAGATTCCAGTGTGTCCACATCCTTACCAGCACCTGTTATTTTGTATCTCTTTGATTGTAGCCATCCTAGG
>NW_007796677.1:0-1388 GCF_000696425.1 Galeopterus variegatus | reverse complement strand
GAAACTTGAACATCTCTTGATTTTGGCTCCAAGGCCCTTGTACACAACTGCTGTCCCACTCTGCATCTGACTGTTGTGGGGATTAATGCCACCACCTACCTCTATCATTGAGTTGGTTCCCTCTTCTGGCATTATCCTCCGTGGTGATTAGGCCATAAAATGGTGAGGTTAAAGCTGCTAATTTTAGCCTGTGGTAGGATATTGCCACCCATGGGGTGTTTGATTACCTTCGATGCAGAGAGTACCACTCATTAGTCTATGGGGGTTTGCCTGGTTTTGAACGGGGAGTTTCTTAACAGTTTACAAAGAGCTTCCCAACACAGTAGACCTTTTCAGCCCTTGAACACCAGACCACATTTTCAAACAAAAGGATTTGGATGCAGAATCCAAGACCAATTTGAGAGAAAGGTAAAAGACTATCTTGGCCCCAGAGATGGGGAGAGATTGTAGTTACGCTACACATATGAAGAAAGTGAGATTTTTAAAACTCTACAAAGAATAGATACAAAATTTGCCCAAATTTTACATTAGGGGAAATTAATACCTCAATTCTCCTACATAGAGACGCCAGAGCAGATTCTTTATCAGCACTTTCTACTTCCTTCATCATGTTCAGGGGAGGAAAGTGTTTCTATGGGTTTCACAAATGATTGGAAGAAACAAATAATGGATTCAGAGGCTTATGAGTTTAGTTCTGGTACAGAAGAAAGAAAGATGGGAAGCAGCCTTCTCTAGAGTAATATTCAATGTTGTGAGAGGGAGAAGAAACACCTAAAACATACTTAAGAAAACATAATATGAGTCAAGAATTAGATTATTCGATGTTAAATTCAGCTGAGATTATTTTGTGTCAAAGAAAGTATTCACAACAGAAAGTATTATGCAGCATTTAAAAGGAATAGAGGTCATGCTATTAATGGTATATCCTCCAATAACATTAGAAATACTTTCCATGTTTGAAATATCTAACAATTTCAAACAATCTTTTTTACACAAAAAATAAACTTTACATGAGTTGACAATTGCTTTTTATTAGACTTCGTTTCCTAGTCGCAGCAAAGAATGGGGTTTTTGTCATTTTCTTTCTGTATTTACTTCTGATGCTTCTTTTCTTCCCTGTAAAATAAACTGCATTATACCAGAGTAGAACTCTATCCCCGCATCCTCAGCCAGGTGCCTATATGTTGGGATTTGCAGGAATTCACAGGAGAGGAACTCAGCCGGTGCAAAATTGATTTGTTTAAGTAAGACTATTGTTTAAGTAAGACTATTTTCCTTGGGGAAAGTAACAGGCAGTAGAAAATATGACGCAGGTCCCACCGAGACTTGAACTCGGATCGCTGGATTCAGAGTCCAGAGTGCTAACCATTACACCATGGAACCTTTCA
>NW_007796676.1:0-1388 GCF_000696425.1 Galeopterus variegatus | reverse complement strand
GTGTTCCCCTGAGGTGTGTATCCTTGGACACGGGGACACATGGGTATTAGTCCATGTGTGTACACTGACATGCGTGACTTAGAATGTCATATTCATCACAACTTCCTGTCTGACCTCGGCCAAGGTATATCTGTAATCTCTGGCTGTAAAAAAGGGGGGTGATTCTAAGTGGCATTTAAGATCCTTGCTATGTTCAGGGTCCTAGGAGTTGATGAATCATGAAGCAGGGCCACCCATGGTTTGTTGGGTGAGCAGGAGCAGAGAAGTCTTAAGACAATGAGCAGTGTGTTTTGATGTGGGTCCTGCACCCTGCCTGGGGCCTCAGCAGCTGCACTCCCTGACCTAGCAGAAGACTCTCTTGAGCTCTGGGATAAGAAAGGGCCTGAAGCAAAAAAGCACATGGTCTTTTGCTCCCCCAGCCCCATACAATGCCCTTCTCATCTTTTTAATTCAACATAAAAGCATTCATCACTCATCAGCATTCATTCATTCCTCACTTGCTTATTTATGAACCTACAAGTATATATATTGACTATGCTGTATCCATCTCATGCTGAATTCCATGGATTGCAAGATGAGTCAGACCCCAACCGGCCCTAGAGGAGCTCACACCTCTTCCCAACACCAGTTTCTACTTCTTAGGTCTCCTCTCAACGTGTGTGACACAGAACTTACCCTGCAAGGCTTGAGCACAAGAGCAGCAGAGTCCTCCCTTGTCTCCAGGCCTGGCTGCAGGTGCCTGCAGAGGCTCCTTCCTCTGAACTGGAGGAGACACGAATCAACTACCGAATGATAATAGTTTACCGAATGCAGACACATTGTAGGTAGCAGGACAGATTTCAGGTCCCTGACTCAGGTATGCCAGAAAGGTAGCTTCTGTTTTTCTTTCTTTGGAGTTATTTCTATGCCACTTCATTACTTAGATGCTTACGTATATGCTGCCTTTTGCAGCTGGGCTTATTTTGTTTGATAGAATGCATAATTGTTTACATACAGATGACAAAATGTATATTTGTAAATAATTTGGTTGTGTATGCTTCTGCAGTTAATCAGACAGACATGTTTGGACTACTATACACACAATCCCTATCAACTGGAAAACAAAATCAGAATACTTTAGGGATGTTTTATATTTTTATGACAAATGACAAAAAGTAAGCTCTTATCAGAAGTTTACTTTAAAAATTATTTCTCACAGTATTTCACAGAATAGGAGGGAAAAAAGTGTTTTAATCACATTTTGTCCTAATTCTTAACTGTATAAGATACGCAGGATTTTTATCCCTACATTTGAAATCAAGACACAGACTGGTTAAAAAAACCTGACCACCTTTTGCTAACTCTATCCAACCAGCCAAATTAATCTCCCTAACACATTTCTATATATG
>NW_007796675.1:0-1388 GCF_000696425.1 Galeopterus variegatus | reverse complement strand
TTCTTAATATTGGTATTTTGTTCCACTTTTTTTCCTACTGTCTAATCACAAATAATGTTAAATGAATACTCATAAAATGTTGGAAATTAAACTAAAATGAGCAGCTTTTAAAATATCCTATAAAATTCCTCATTTTAGGGACTTAAATTTATCCACTTCTGTATATGTGATGTCTGTATGATGCTGTCTTTCATTCAACTTGTAAAAAGCAAGTACAGATGGTTCCTGACTTAGGATGGATTTTTTTTACTTTGATAGTGTGAAAGCCATATGCATTCAGTAGAAACCATACTTTGAGTACAACCATTCTGTTTTTCATTTTCAATACAATATTCAGTCAATTACAGAAGATACTTAACACTTTGTGCTATGTGATTTTGCCCAACTATAGGCTAATGTAAGTGTTCTGAGCACTTTTAAGCTAGGCTAGGCTAAGTTATGATGTGTTCTGTAGGTTAGATGTATTTTAGGATTTAGGATATTTTCAATCTATGGTGGGTTTATCAGGACGTAATACCATTGTAAGTCCAAGAATATCTGTACAGTGTTATACTTGCTCAACATTTTGTCATAATGATACAGGTAGACACCTAATTATAAAGGAACAGAGGTTAAGACTCATTATATATCTGAAAGGATTTTATACATACCTGGTCTTTCTTCACCTCTACACTGAGAAAAGAGAAATAAGAGATTGGATCTCCTTCATTTTCCTCTTAATTTTCAGCCATCAAATCAAATCTGTTCTATATCTGGACCTTGCAGTTTTGGGCACATAGTAGATTATTATAAATATTGGGTAAATGAACACACCCTTATCCTTTCTTCTCTCATATATCAGAGGAAAAGGTGTTCCATCAGCCAAGCCTGTCAAGTGCAGTGGATTATCATCTCCTCCTGACCCCCCTCTGACTTTTAGGGACTTTACTCATGTGTTTTCAACCTCTCTCTCTGTAATGGATCTTTTTCATAGGCATTTAAACATTTTCCTTTTTCTTGTCTTTCAAAACAACCCTCCCCCCCTTCCTTTTGTGTTCCCTTTAGCTTCTACTGCCATGTTTCTTTGTCTTTTTCTCAACTTGACTTCTTGAAAAAGTTGTCTATACTTGTTATTAATACTTTCTCATTTCTTGCTCACTTCCTTAGTCAGTTTCTTTCTTGATTTATATGCAGTACTTGATGTTGTCCACTTCCTCTTCGTGAGACATTCTTTCCTTTTCTTTTACGGTATCACATTTTCCTGACTGCTCTCTTCTTGCTGTTCTTTAATGTTTATGTTCCTTGTTGGCCACCTTCTCTTCTCTTCTCGTCCTAATCTGCTTCTTTGGATGGGCTCCATCACTTTGTATATACTTGATAACTCCCAACTCTGTATCTCTAGCATGTAC
>NW_007796674.1:0-1388 GCF_000696425.1 Galeopterus variegatus | reverse complement strand
GCACTGTAGCAGTGCGCCACCGGGCCGGCCCAAGCCTCTATATTCTTGAGGCTTCTTTTCCCATGCAATACACTGTGGAATCCACAAAGGAACACAGTCAGTAATCTTCAAAGAGTTGAGATCTCACAATGATTCTCTACTTGAACAAACTCTGTCCAAGCTCCTCTGAGCCCTCTTCTTGACAAGGTCTCAACTGTGGCCTATAAACACTTAAACAAATACTAACATAGGTTATAACAGCTCAGGGCCACATCCCTAGAATGACCATAGCCCCCTTTAAGTGCCTGCCTAAGAAAACTCAAGGCTGAATTTACTGTTTGTTCCAGCCAGGACCCAAAGTTAGGGACCCTATCTCCCAATCACTCTAGGAAGGTAGGAGTCTAACTTCAATAAGGGCCAGTGAGCAAACATGGATGGGCTTCATGTGGACAAATGCCCCATTCCCACTTTTTGTAATGTTTCACTTCCGTGGCTCTATGGATCCCCTGCTCACCCTCCTTCCAGCTCCTTCATTCTCCCTTTCAAACATCCAGTCACTTCTGTACCAATCAAAGTTGAGTTCAGTTTATGTTGTAATCTTTTCCCTATTTCAATCTGTTAAAATCTGTCCTTACCACTCCAACTAGTGTCTGACCGTGTTTATTCTTGACAGATCTTGAATGATGGCCTCACTTAGAGGCTGTCACAACACTTGGTATAATTATGGAAACCACCCCTACTTCTTTGAGGGTAAACCATCTTTCACAAACATCATAGTACAGTCCCAACTGACAGTCAGAAAAGTGCACAGAACTTGAAGACACACTTCCTTTCCATTAACTCCCTTTATTAATTATTTTAAGCTCATTAGTGCTTAATAGTGCAATAGCCAATGTTTCACTAAGCCTAGGAAACACGTATAAATGGATTGCTTCTGATGCTGCTTTTCCATGTGGTGAAATGGAATTTGTAGGAAAAGGTTCATCAGATTGCCACTAAAGGGAGCTCTGGCTATGCTGCTGTAAACAGCATTGGTTCAGAGAAATGGCTTTCAGAAGGAAAGCTGATGAACCTAAGTGGAATATTTATCAGAATAAAGACATAAAACCAATAACATTTTTGGTAACTTGCCATGAGCCAAGTACTGTCTTAAAAAGTTTACATATATCTTCTCATTAATCTTTAAACATCACTAAAGAAGAAACTAACACTAATCCTAGTTTGCAGGATTAAACAATAAAACCCTGAAATTTGGAGAGTTTAAATAACTTGAAAATGTCCCCAAACTGATAAGTAGCAATGAAGAACAGGGATTTGAGCCTGGGGCTGTCTGACTCCAAAGCACTTCTTTGTTACCAACTCATCTCACTACTGTGACACAGTATAAAATGTTTATTTCCTTATCTTCT
>NW_007796673.1:0-1388 GCF_000696425.1 Galeopterus variegatus | reverse complement strand
AGCTCAAAATGTTTAATTTTACAGAAGCCAGAAAGCTTTCATCTTGAGTTTTAACCAGAGGTTCCTCGGCACCTGTGATAACATGACTCTGCTCATTTTCTTAGGGTTTCATTTAACAGCGTAATTGAGCATCTGATGGCTGTGCCCAGATGCAGCTTCTTTGAGATGGAAGAATCAAACCCAAAGCTTGTGCGCAGGTCTCCACCTGGGCCAAGCCCGAGACCCCAGAGTCTAGTTGGGGCAGGACATAAATCAGCGACCACTGCCCATGGTCTCTCCTAGTGACACCGGACAGTGCAGAGGGGACAGTAGGAAGGGGAAATTGTTCATTCATTCACTCATCCATTCATGAAATTATTCATTCTTTCATTCAATAGACATGTATTGAGTCCCTACTTTATTCCAGGCACTTTTATGCGCTAGTAACACAACCTTGGGCAAAACAGAAAAAACCTCCTCAATTTCATGGAGGTTATATTCAAGTAGGAGAGACAGACATTTTAAAAATAAAACATAAAACCTTGGCTGGTGATTAGAACTCTAGGGGATCATGAAGATGCAGGAAGGGACAGAGGAGGAGGCAGGGCTGCCAGGTGCAGTTGTCCAGGTTGTGCACTGCCCAATTACAGCTGCAGGGTTCACATCACAGTCATCAGTTCTAGTTTCCAGCAGATGGCAGTACTGTGTCTGAGGAAGGACCCCTTGCTAATTTGTCCAAAGCCATTTCATGGGCTTGCAGCTGTGACAGGAGTGGGTCCTGGCAGGATGACACAGAGTGCAGGGCCCTTGCTTCCTTCCACCAGCTTTGGCACAGCCAAGAAAGGCACTGAGGCTGGACCACTGTGAGCAAAGGGGGCAATGGGAGGAGACGAGGTGGGGGAGGGGCTCTGGATGGGAGTGGGTCAGGCAGGACCCTGCGAGCCCTAAGGGCACATCCAGGACTAAACCCCATGGTTGACCCCTGGCCCTCACCCCTGCATCTATGGAGAGGGGATGGACAGAGCTTTCCATCGAGGTCAGCGCAGTGCTGACTCCAAACTCATGTGTGGTCACTGTCCCCGGCTGCCGCCATTGCAGTCGCTGCTCCTTGTCAGCAGTCCAGCCCCTGTGCCAGCATGCAGCTGACCCCAGCCCTGCCAGGTACTGGCTGTGTGGTATTGGGCAGTTCCTAGCTGTGGCCTCACAGCACTGTTGGGACAGTTAAAGGAGGTACCATGCTCCAGGTGCAGGGCAAACACTGTCGGTGTGTTGGCTGTGCAGTTTTGCTAAAGACAACTGTGATGCCAAGCTCACCGCTCTGGGATGATGAGTCCCCAGTCCTGTGAGCGGCCCCTGGCAAAGGCCAGACCTCAGGGAGTTACAGTGACCACCAGAGCCTGGATGTTTGC
>NW_007796672.1:0-1388 GCF_000696425.1 Galeopterus variegatus | reverse complement strand
TGACTCCAGGCAGGGGAACCCCCACTTGAAAGCCGGCTCTCAGCCTGTGGGCCTTGGTTGGGACAGGCACCATTACTGTCTTGCTACTGGAGAATGAGTGGGCAGTGGAAGCCTGTCTGGGCTAATTCCTCAGCTTTGCTGGGGGGCCTCCTCCCTGTTTCTACTGTAGAGTCTGTGGTCAGTAACACTCATCCTTGGAAACTATGAATGAGTTAAGTATATCATAGAGAGAAATTAAGGTTGTACATGACATTAAAGTTGCTAATCAACCAACCTTGAAATGAGGATTATCCGGGATTGTCCAATAACCCCAGTGTAATCACAAGAGTCCTTTAAAGAGAGAGGTGGAAGAGTAAATGTCAGAGTAATTTAATGTAAAAAACGAACATTCCTTACTGCCTTTGAGGATGGAAGGGAATGCAGCACTGAAATGGGGACAGCCTCAGAAGCTGGAACAGGCAAGGGATGAACGATCCACCAGACCTCCAGAATTGGGAAAACAGCCCTGCCAATGGAACCAACCTTGATGGCATAGTCTAGTGAGATCCATTTTGAACATCTGACTTCCAGAACTGTAAGATAATAAATGTGTTCTGTTTTGAGCTGCTAAATTTGTGATAATATGTTATGGCAGCTATAGAGGAAAATAGCACACTCGCCCTTTTTGTGTGACAACTCTGAGGCTTACAGTCATCTCCCATCCGCACCGTTGGATAAACTCGCTCGATTCCTCACCCTCTCTTGGCTCCCTTCCCTTGGTGGTTGGTTATATGTCCACTCTGTCCTTCTGATACTTTCGGATTACCTGCCAAATAAACTGCTTGCACATGCGTTCATGTCTCAGGTGCTAATTCTGGGGGGATTCATCCTAAAACAGAAGTTACTGTTTCCCTGCCTTTCATGAATATGTTTCTGTTGTCTCAAACTCAAATAGTGCTGTCTTCCTGGTGGAGGTTTTTGTTTTTTTTTTTTTCCTTTTTTTGAGTTTTGGAACCAAAATTGTTCTAACTGAAACAAATTGTTATCATGATGTGAGAGGCCCCGATCTGTGGAACTGACTGAGTGCAAGATACGCCGGAGAGCAGTCCTGGGAGTTGGCAAACCTGGTTCTGAGGTATAAAGCAGCTTGTTAAACTTTAAACTAATATGACTTGGAAAACCAGCTGAGTGTTTACCAAGACTCAGAAGATAAAATCAAGATATATTCTACTGGTTACATTCTGTGCCCTTCAGTAAGATCCTCTGTGTGTGAGCACTTTGTGTGATGTGTGTGTGTGTGTGTTTATGTGTGTGTGTGTATTTTGGTGAAAAATAAAGACTGAGGCCTTGTCAGCAATGCTCAATTTTGAAAATCCTAAGAAAAGCCCATGCATCTCTATCCATATGTA
>NW_007796671.1:0-1388 GCF_000696425.1 Galeopterus variegatus | reverse complement strand
GGATCCTATATAGGGATGGCCGGTGCGCTCACAGCGCTCACTGGCTGAGCGCAGTGCGGCCAGTCTCAAAAATGACAAAAAAAAAATTATAAATAAATGAATAAATAAATAAGT
Source organism: Galeopterus variegatus (assembly GCF_000696425.1). Lineage (NCBI taxonomy): Eukaryota > Metazoa > Chordata > Mammalia > Dermoptera > Cynocephalidae > Galeopterus > Galeopterus variegatus. Next base: position 1,274 of record NW_007796671.1, on the reverse strand, counting down.
AAGTTCAATTAAGCTGAAACAGAGAAAGAAATAATTATCCAAGATTCCACAGAAAGTCACTAGAAAAGCAGAGAGAATTCAGACATCTTTAATAAATAGAAATATTCTCAAATATTTCTTCATATATATTACATAAAAATGGGACCAGTTTCTTATGAAAGTTTTTCCTTTTAATAAAAACACTAAGCATGGCATATCCTAGTTCCTTATCTATAAAAGACATCTCTTCTTAATAATTGCACGTAAATACATTCTGTACTTTAGATATGACTCATTTTGAAATATTTAAAGTTTCTCATAATATTCTGAATATATTTTAATTTATTCCCAATAAGATCCCTGATTTGTTTTTAGGAATTGCTGGCTAAAGGAGAAAGGGTGTCTATATAGAATAAGATTATGTAGAGCTACAAGATCTCAAGAAAAAAAAAAAAAAACGTAAGAGGAAAACAGAATGAGAAAAAAATATACTGGTGGAGTTCAAGAAAAAAAGAAAGAAGAAAAGAAAATGGTCACAGTAATTAATACAACATAGAAAGTAACAAAATGGAAAACAAGTACTACTAAAAGGCACAGTCAAGACCATGGAGAACAAGCTTCGGAGGAAGTAATGTAGAAAATGAAATAGAACAGAACACAAAAGTTGAAAAGATTAGATTGATAACAATAATGAGATATAACAGATGAAAGATAGCCAACTAATACATAGCAGGTGTTCTTACAGAAGAAAATGAAACAAGTGGAAGAAAAATCTTCAAAGATTCAATTAAATAAAAATTTCCTGAATTTAAACATAGGAAATTGAAATAAAGCAACATGTCTAAAGAAAAAGTGACACAGAGAAATCAAACCAATGCTCTAATGATTGGTTCTGGGAAAACTGGATATCCACGTGTAGAAGAATGAAACTAGACTTGTACGTCTCCCCATATAACAAAATCAACTCAAAATGAATTAAAGACTTAAATATAAGACCTGAAACTATAAAACTCCTTGAAGAAAACACAGGGGAAACATTTCAGGATGTAGGGTTGGGCAAAGGCTTATATAAATTTATAGTAATGAATACCTACATTAAGAAAAAGAATAATCTCAAATAAACAACCTAACTTTATATCTCAAGGAACTAGAAAAAGAAGAACAAACTAAGCCTAAAGTTAGGAAAAGGAAGAGAATAATAAAGATTAAAGCATAAATAAAATTTAAAAAGACCAGAAAGACAGTTGAAAATATCAACAAAACTCAGGTTTTTTTTTTTTTTTTTTTTTTTAAAG
>NW_007796670.1:0-1388 GCF_000696425.1 Galeopterus variegatus | reverse complement strand
AGATTGTCAAGGAGAAGCGGTCTCACAAGAAGGGGTGTGGAGCTTCAGGCCCCCAACAAAACTAATCAAACTAATCCCATCAATCTATTTAAATGAATCAAACTAATCTCCTCAATCTAATTAAATTAATCAAAATAGTCCCATCAATCAATTTAAATGAATCAAACTAATCTCCTCAATCTAATTAACTTAATCAAACTAGTCTCATCAATCTAATTAATCTAATCAAATGAATCCCATTAATCTAATTAAACTAATCAAACTAGTCTCATCCATCTAATTAAACTAATCAAACGAATCACATCAATCTCATTAAACTAATCAAACTAATCTCATCAATGAAATTAAAGTAATCAAACTCATCCCAACCATCTAATTGAACTAATCAAACTAGTCTGATCAATCTAATGAAAATAATCACACTAATCACATCAATCTTCTTAAACTAATCAAACATATCTCATCAATCTAATTAAACTAATCAAACTAATCTCATCAATCTTATTAAACTAATCAAACTAGTCCAATCAATCTGTATAAATGAATCAAAGTAATCTCATCAATCGAATTAAATTAAACAAGTCACATCAATTTAATTAAACTAAGCAAAATAATCTCATCATTCTAATTAAACTAATCAAACTTAGAACATAAAATCTAAATTAAATATTCAAACTAGTCTCATCTATCTAATTAAAATAACCAAACTAGTCTCATAAATCTAATTAAACTAATCACCAAATCCCAAGAATCCAAGTAAACCAATCAAACTTATCCAATTAATCTTATTAAATAATCCAACTAGTCTCATCAATCTAATTAAACTAATCAAACTAATCCCATCAATCTAATTAAACGAATCAAACTAGTCTCATCCATCTAACTAATCTAATCAAACTATTCTCAACAATCTAATTAACTAAGCAAACTATTCTCATCAATATAATTTAACTAATCAAACTAATCTCATCAATCTACTTAAACTAATGAACATAATCTCATCAACCTAACTAATCTAATCAAACTAATATCATCAATCTAATTAACTTAATCAAAGTAATTGCATCAATCTACTTAAAAGGTCAAACTAATCCCAACATCTAATTAAACTAATCAAACTAGTCTCATCAATCTAATTAAACAAATCAAACTAATCTCATCAATCTAATTAAACTAATCAAACTAATCCCATTAATCTAATTAAACTAATCAAACTAGTCCCATCAATCTATTTAAATGAATCAAAATAATCTCATCAATCTAATTAAATTAATCAAACTAGTCAAATCAATTTAATTAAACTAAGCCAACTAATCTCATCATTCGTATAAAACTAATCAAACTAAGAACATAAAATCTAAATAAACTAATCAAACTAGTCTCATCTA
>NW_007796669.1:0-1388 GCF_000696425.1 Galeopterus variegatus | reverse complement strand
AATAGATTAAAGGTATGGAATGTCATCAAATTACTACTGTATGCAGAAGCTCATTAAACAGGTCTTCTGAAAGAGGTCTTTTTGAGAATACAAGTTTTTCTAAAATGGATTTAAGTTATAGAAAGGAATTCTGAGATCAAAAATAAAGTAAATAATGGAGAATACTATGTCAAGATTAATATCAAAAATACTCATAAAGTTCAAATGTTTTCTGTAAGAGAATAATAAATAAACAGGACTAAAGGTACAACTAGTAAATCTGGGCAATGGATATATGTGATTTCCTTATTACAACTTTTCTATAAATTAGTAACTATATCAAAACAAGTTACACTCCCCACCTCCCCCAACCCACAAAAAGTCTTCTGTGGCACCATGCCAGAGTGCTTAAATATTTTTTGGTGCAACTGATTACATTAAGGCTTTTAGGGAACATTATATTTTGCCTTCTTCCTTTCTAAATTTTATCCTATTATTTGTCCACTCAGTAAATATAGGGAAAAATGCCACGAAAAGTTCATTTATATTCCATATGCAACTAAATTCAATTTAAATGGAAAAATCAAACTGCTTTTATTTCCAACATCTAAAATCACAACATACACAATGAATAGAGCACTGAAAAGATTACCTTTTCTTTTTCTGTTGCCACCAGGGAAATGGCCAGACCCATCCTGAAAGATTTTAAAAGCTTTTATTAGACTTTACTCCTAAAGCATAGAAGCTTAAAAAGAGAGAGAAAGAAATTACAGCCATACCTTTCAGCTCTTCCTACTCTACCAATTCGATGTACATAGTTTTGCTTTTCATCAGGCAGGGTGACATTTATAACTGTAAATAAAAACAATTATTACCAATTGCCATTAGTTTCTAAATTTTGCAAACATGTTAGACGGCTTTACTTTAGATTCCATAAAACTCAAACTGCAGGCATAAAAAATTTCTTTTTACCATAAGGAACACCATGGATATCAATTCCTCTGGCAGCTACATCTGTGCAAATCAAGAATCTTACATCTCCTTTCTAAAGAGAACAAAGAAAAGAGAAAGGAATTTGTTAGTACATACACTAAAAAATAAAAACAAATTCTATCAACGAAATGATACCTCAAATAACTAAAATGTTGCTATCAGAATAGAGGTCCAGATACTCATAATTTACTGACCAAGTCTTGAAGTTTTACATTATGATCTGCTGAAACATGACAAAGTGAATAAATCAATGACTAAATTCATTCTTGCTTTTCTTTTTCTTACATCAAAGATATTTAACTGCTAAAATTTGACTTTATCTTTAGAAATCCTTAATCTTTAAAAATATCTTTAAAGGCCGGCCCGGTGGCGCACTGCGCTAGTGCGCCGCTTGGGAAGTGCGGCTGCGCTCCCGC
>NW_007796668.1:0-1388 GCF_000696425.1 Galeopterus variegatus | reverse complement strand
AACATGTATATGTACATACACATCTCACTCACCCATTTCTAGGTGTTATTCATTTTTTTTTAATTAAGGAATGTGTGTATTCTCCTAGTATTTTGTAAAGTCCTGGGTATTTGGAATGCGTTGGTAGGAGGAGCATGAACCTGAGGACAAAAGGAAAGATGAGAAAAGTGTGGGAAAAGAGAAAAATTTTCTCTAGCCTGGGGAGAGTTTAGAGATTAACAGGTTTTAAGAGAAGGTGTGACTGCTCATGACTCCAAATGTATATTTTGGTCTCAGAGGACATGACAATACTAGCGTGGACTCCAGGAATGGGATCTCCTACTCTCACCAAAGCATTTTATGACTTGAGTGTGATCCAGAAACAGCAGAGCCCTTAGACCTAAAGGTATCAGAGAAGCCGGGAAAACTGGTAACCATTAACTAGGAATGACAGGGTTTTCCCAACGCTTTAGGGCCTGGAAGATCCCAGGGCTTCAGGTGCAACTTTGGGTGGATGTGTGTGTGTGTGTGGTGGGGGTGGGGGGGCAAAAACTCAACAATAACTAAAATAGAATTTTGAGTTTATTCAAATAAAATGGAGAAGTGTGACATTGTTTTGAAGCCTTAAGGTTTTGATTAAGAGTCTAGTGACTATATAATGACGATGATGATTAAAAAAATGAGGTGTGATTGCTTTCAGGGGCTACTTATCCCCAAACAATTTTACATTCCTACAACAACCCCAAGACAGATACTACACATAAATACCAGAAACTGGGGGAGGTAAGTAAGTTGTGTGAGGCAGAGAAGCAAAGGAGTTGTGCAGCCAGGAGTAAAGGGTGGGTCTGTTTGTCCCCAAAGCTCATCTTTTAATGGCTTTAGCAGAGACTTTCACATCTGACATCAAAGCTGGCTTTCTGGGGCAGACAAACCAGACAGCTGGCATTGCAGAGGAAATTTGAAAGCTGAGAAAAGATGCCCCTGAAGAAAAATATTTCCCTCTGGGGTTTAACAGTCTGGGTAATAAAGACATTCCGGGGGGAGGAGAGTGTGCTTTCTTCTAATTAGCCACAACTTAAATGGAGATGGACATCGTCAAGATAAGAATTAGGTTTTTGTATCTAAACAGAGACGGTGACTGTGGGACTATGGAGGACTAAGGTACAGTGAGGAGGGAGTCCAAGGAAGGGAGTTGCTCCAAGACTCTGGGGGCTGGATAGGTTGCTGGGGTGAGGAATCCGAACATGAGCAGGGCTGTCTCTACAGAGAAAATGGACCAAGACTTATGTGCCTACTTCATATTTGTCAAAACTCTGACTCTACCCTAGAACACCTTAAAATTTCTTGGTGTCGGGCCGGCCTGGTGGCGCACTGCTACAGTGCGCCGCTTGGGAGTGCGGCGGCGCTCC
>NW_007796667.1:0-1389 GCF_000696425.1 Galeopterus variegatus | reverse complement strand
TTAATTTACAACCATTTATTCATTTTCTAAAAAGTCAACAGGGACAAGCTGGTGGACACTTATTTCAACAGCAGTTCAAATGAAAACGATTTGAGAGCTTTCATTTACAAACTCAGTCAGAACCAAATGTATAAAAAGTTGATGCAATCTTAGATGGTTTGAATAGAAGAAGAGTCTAGACATCATTACGCCGTGCTCTTAGGTGAGTAAATCTTACCTGGAGTATTGGGGTTTATGATTAGGTGTCACATCTTAAAAGGTGGACATTAATAAACTAGGCTGCCTTGGATTGAGTGTCCCCCCAAAACTTGACTCCCACTGTGACAGTGTTAGGAGGGTGGGAAATGCTATTGTGGTAGTTGAAAGGTAAAAAGCCTTGAAGAGGGGATTGGGTTGTGTGGACTGTACCCTCGTGAGTGGATTGATCCATTCTTGGAATAGTAGGTGCGGTTCTGAGGGCTTTAAAAGGAGAGCACATGGGCAACTCTCTCTCTCTCTGCTTCTGTTATCTCACCAAATGTGATACCCTGTGTTGCTGAAGCCACCACCAAAGAAGACCCCCACCAGATGTGTTCCCTGGACTTTGGACTTCCCAGCCTCTAGAACTGTGAGCAACAAATATTGTTTCTTTATAAATTCCCCAGTTTCAGGTGTTTTTTTATTAGCAATAGACACAAACTAATACATAGACTATATTCAAAGGGTGGAAAGTAGGTTGGTTAAGAGTCTAAATGCCTTGAACATATTATGCCTTGTAAGAACTCAGACTATTTAGCTAGAAGAAACAACCAAAAGTGACACCGAGAGTGATTAGGTGATACTTTGAACAGCATCCAAATGTTATGACTATGAAGCAATATCCACCAAGAGAGCTGGGATAGTCAAAGGAGGTGTCCCCACCACAGAACTCCCTGCTCCCATCGCCCAAGCAAGACTTGGGGTATAAATGAAAATATTCCACAAACCACCACTCTTCATAAACAAGGGATGAAATTATCCTCACCCACAAATAAAGATTATACGTATGTTAATACAAATAATCGTGGTCCCATCAGAAATGTTAGGTAGTTCCACCAATAGATTTTATTCTATTCCTTCAAATCATGAATAAGAATTTTGACGATCCCACATGCAGACCGGCTCCCGCTCACTGGCTGAGCGAGGCGTGGGAGCAACCCCGAGGCTTGCGATCCCGTTGCCGGTCCCCGGTCCGGTACGGGGGCAACACTGAGGGTTGCGATCCGTTGCCGGACACGGAAAAAAGACAAAAAGACAAAAAAAAAAAAAAGAAATGTTAGGTAGTTCCACCAATAGATTTTATTCTATTGCTTCAAATCATGAATAAGAATTTTGACAGCAATAAACACAATAAAATAATAAATAAATAAA
>NW_007796666.1:0-1389 GCF_000696425.1 Galeopterus variegatus | reverse complement strand
GGCATATGTCTCTGTTAGGAAAAGAAGCAAGAGGAAGAGAGAAGGCAAGGGTTCAGGGGCCGAGAGGTTGAGAGGGTGCATAGTAGGAAAGAGGAGTAGAAGGTAACCTCATCGGAGGTGTAATTGCAGAGGGAGCCCTGCCAGGCTAATTCAGTTACCCACTCAAGGATGTCTTCAACACTGGAGGTGGTGAGTTGGGACCAGTCTTGGAGCAGCTCCTGTGTGAAGGACGTGAAGTGGGCCTGCAAGAGTGAGAGGATAATTGCTGGGAGAAAGATCATCCTTCTGGGATTAGGGGAAAAGTGGAGGTCCTGGAGATTTTCAATTTTGGGGGTCCTAAAATGGTTGGAGTTTAAGGAGATGTTAGTTCGGGGGTTGAGCAGAGGGACTCCTCTGGAATATAAGGACTGAAGAAAGCGTAGTAGGGGTCCATAGAACTATGGAAATCTAAAAGGGTTTGCTCAGCTTGTGTGGTAGGGAGGACATAGTGACCAGAGAGAGTATACCAGTTGTCCTTCCTCTGTGCTCCCAACTGTTGGAGGTGCTGTATTTCTTGGGGTGTGTATTGGGGTAAGGGCATAGCCTCAAGAAGTATGTTGATAAGATGTCCGTTTTTTATGGGCCCTCCTTGAGTGGTCATGTATCCTCTCTCCTTCCATATGGCCATGCAGGAGTGTAGGATGTGGTAAGCATACTTAGAGTCAGTGTATATCCTGACTCATTTGTTACTTGCCAGAGTAAGAGCATGGGTGAGGGCAATGAGTTCTGCCTGTTGGGAAGTGGTGTTGGGCGGGGGGCAGCCTCAATAGTTTGTGTTAGATTTATTATGGTATAACCAGCCTGGGGGGCAGGCGTGGAGGTGGCACTACCATCTATGAACCATGTATGTTGGGGCTGCGTAATGGGATGTGGGGAGATGTGTGGAAAGGGATTGAGAAAGAGGTCTAAAGCCTCCCTGAAATTATGTTCTAAGGGTCATTAGTGTTTTGGGATGAGAGTGGCTGGGTTTAAGGGAGAGCAAGATTTAAAGGAGAACTGGGAATTTTCAATGAAGGTAAGGTGGATAAGTTGTAGGCAGGAAGGGGAGAGAATATGGCTGAGAAGCTCTTGAAGATGATGCGGGGAACAAATGACTGTTTGTTGTTCAAAAGTTAGTTTAGAGCTTTGTTGTGTTAAAAGGGCAGCTGCCACCAAGGCCCATAAAACGGAGCCCATCCTCAAGCTGTGGTGTCCAATTGTTTAGAGAGGTATGCAACCGGGAAGAAAATATTTCCTCCCTCTTGTCCCAAAACCCTGACTGCCAATCCTTGGGTTTGGTGATGTATAGGATAGTAGGATGAGATAAGTTTGGGAGGGATAGAGCTGGGGCTATGAGAAGAGTGGCTTTTA
>NW_007796665.1:0-1389 GCF_000696425.1 Galeopterus variegatus | reverse complement strand
GGACAAGCTCTATACCTCCCATAAGCCCTGCCCTTCTCAGTGAGTTTAAACCATTACTGAAGAGGACAGAACACAGCTAGAAGGAACTTGAGCCCAGCTATCCCAGGGAGAAGTGTTTGCTCATAGCACATGTTACTGATCAGCAAATCTTCTCCGTGGCATAGCTGGGCTCTGGAGTTTGAGAAACATGAGGAGGCCTGGGTAGCTGGAACAGAGGGAGTAGGGAGAACTCCAAGAACGGGTGAGAAGCTACATCCCGCAGCAATGTGTAGCTGTTGAGTAGTCCCTGCCTCTGTATGACTCATGATGCACACTGCTCCCCTCCAGCCCTGCTCACATGGAAGCTGCCCCCTCTGAACTTTGGAGACTCCAGGACTAGGTGTAGTAGGGTAAGGGGTGACTTCCCACTTTCCTAAGGCTTAATCTTCTGGGATCACCACATTTTTCCAAGTACCTGCATTCCATATACCTGCCGAGAGATTCCTGTATCTGGAGAGTTCATTCACTCATTCATTCATTCTACAAACATTCTGCATCTGCTCTGTGTCTGCCACATGCAGGGCTCCAGGGACCCAGACATAACTTCATCTCTGGCCTGAAAGAGTTGAGACTTTAGAGGGAGGGACAGACACATTCATAGTTACCATCTGGTGTCATCAGATCAGAGATGTGATAAAGGGATTGTAAATGCCCAGAAGAGGTACTAGACCTGGCCTGAGATTCAGGGAAGGCTTCTTGGAGGAGGGGCATGACAGGGCTGGGTCCTGAATGAGTCTGTGGAGAAGAGGGATGGGATTTAGGCCACTAGGCCAGACAGAGGCCAAAACATGAAAGACTCAGAGGTGTGGGAGGCCTGAGATGTTTGTGAAATACTGCAAGGACTTGAGATCTCTGGGGATAAAGGGGAAAGGGATGGGCCAGTGGAGAAGACTAAGAACAGGAGGGCCTTGAAGGCCATGGTGGAGACCACACTGGGACACCTTGTTGCCCATCCCAGCTCTGTCCTTGACTGGCTGGGCTGCCTAACCTAGGCACCCCCAGTCCTGAGGCCTCAGTGGCCCCATCTGTGAAATGGAGCAGTTGGAGTGGGATGGCTGTAAACTTCCACCAAGATCCCCATTGTCTGCCAGTTTCATGGAGCCGCACCAATAGAATGGCCAGGCCGGGGGTCTTCAACTGCCACACTCTCTGTGTGTTTTCCTTCCCCTGACATACCTTCAAGTGTCCCTCATTGCACTGGGAGTGAGAGCTGGAGGAGACACCAGCACTTACCTTCTTTTACTTTTGGGACAAGTCACATTCATAGGAACAAACCACACACATAGGATAAGGTAGGACAATTGTTCAGGAAGAGAGTGTCAAGGGTATGTTCCCCTGGACCTCCAAGGC
>NW_007796664.1:0-1389 GCF_000696425.1 Galeopterus variegatus | reverse complement strand
TTTTTTTTTCCTTGGTGAGCTGGGATTGGAGCACTCAAGAAATGGGGGCTGGGGGTATAAAGATGAAATAATAATCTGTTGCAACACCAGAACTTACATTGTCAAATTCACAACCCGCAACCCACCAGGGCTTTCTTCTCTGACAGGGCAATGAAGATAGACTCCATTTGTTGTGTTTCAAGAGGATTCAAAGAAAACACGTACAATACAGAATTCTTAATTTTGCACTTTTTTTTGAATACTTGTACAGAAGTTGTAAATTTTTTGGAAGAGAAATTATATTTGTAGCAAAAGAAAAAAAAGGCAGCAATAAATTGAATCAGTGCCATGCTCTTGAAATGATGTACTGAGTCTTAGAAGCTGATGATAATATATATATATTTTTCAAATTCCAACTAAAATGTTTGTTAAGTTCATTGTCCTAGTCCTCAAATTGTTTGTGTATACACTCTGTAAACCTAAAACAGGGCCTGCCAAAAAACCAGGGGGATCAATGTCATCTCCATCTCAACAATCTCAATTTCATAGCAATGTTAATTGTAGTGCAATTTCAAAATTGTTGCCAGAGAGATTCAGGTTTTAGTAAGAAGTATAATTCTGTTTCTGCTGAAAAATGAAAAGCGTCCTGAAGTATGGACAGTGATTGGAAGTTTGACACTGTATCAGAAGTGACCTAATTCTATTTCCAATAGCAAGGTTTTGTTCCAAACATTTTCTTACATTCTCTTCTACTTCGTGCTTCTCTATGATTCTGAATATTATTTGTTGATTTTTATCTTCCTTCTCCTTTTATTAAAATCTGAGCACTCTAGAAATGAAAACAAATTCCTATATGCAGTGTTCATTCTTTTTAAAAAAATGAGTGGTTGGTGCTATGAAAAATTCTTTTTAATATCCTTTTTTTCTACAAATACTGTTTATATGTAAGGATAAATTCTATTTTAAAGGTTATGTGTATTTTTTCTAGATGTGAACTATTTATAATTGCTTTTGTACAGGAGCTTGTAAATTAGGCATAATAGAAATATTTTTAGGATCTATATGGTTGCTTTAGCACATTCTTGTTCCTTTAAAGAGTATTGTATGATCAGTGTTATTTGGTTAATTTGTGCAATTTGTTATATTTGAATTTTATCTTAAATGAAAATTATGTAAAGTGTCCTTTTAGACTTTAAAAAACTTCGTTTTATTTCTAAATAAAAGTTATATTACAATTGCACCCTCTGAAACCTGAAAAGAACTTATTCAAGGACCCTTTGGCCTAGTCAGTTACTTGAACTGTGACTCACACGTGCTGCAAGGCTAGATTCCCCTAAGGAATAAATAAGCTGACCCTTTTGTTCCAGAGATAGTAACTTAGCCAATTGTAAAATCGGAGTCTGCAGACAA
>NW_007796663.1:0-1389 GCF_000696425.1 Galeopterus variegatus | reverse complement strand
ACCAATCTGAATTAACAGACTTGCATCCCTCATTTGCATAAGAGGACCTAAATGAGAACTTTGGCAGGAAGTTTTGGCTATATAAGGCTGCCCCTTTCCTTCATTTGGGGAGACACTAGCCTGATGCTCATGCTTTCCTTGCTTGCAAGCAATAAAGTGCTGTAACATGAAAAAGAGCCGTGAACTAATAAAGACCTGTAATACCAACGTTGGTCTTGGATTCGTCTGTGTGAACAACCTTGTAACAGTCTCGTAGCTGACATCCTCACCACCAACACTACCTCCAATTTTTGGAGGATGAAGAGCAGAACATATCTTGTGTCTAAATATTTAAATATTGTAAATAAAGTTATAAGCTACTAAATTAAATTTATTATATACTCATAATTTGACAAATAAACCTTTATTAAAAAAATACCTCCCTCAAATTTTTAAACTATGGAGAAGACCAAATTTAAGTATTATTGTACATATCTGGATAAACTATTGATGAGCCAGAAATGTGTTGATTAAAAATAGCAATACTCATAATTAATGTTTATTTCATGTTATTTTGTTTCCCTCATGTATGCAAAATCATTATTAAAGTTAATCAAAATTTTCACATAGTTTGTGTTTTGTTGAATTGATCTGGAGATTTAGGAATAAAATATAATAAGTCCATAATTCATTGCAGATGGAAATTACATAAAATTTTAAAATAAAATTTTTATTTGTTTTCAAAAGGTTACTTTTTTCTAAGTTATTAAATATTACCTATCAAAATTAAGTGCAAAAATACAAATCCTAAGTAAAATATCAAAAATTAAATCAAAAGTATTTATATTTAAATGATTATTTAATTTTTGAAAATATAATTCATTTTAAATGCATAATAAAACTTTCATTCATCATCATAAAAACTGGTTTAGGAAAGGATCTTCAATAGTTGCTAAATCTAGAAGAAGTTCTGATGAGAATCAGGAAGACATTTTCATCATCTTAAACTGCCCTTTTACAGATTCTTTAATTTTTGCATAAAAAAATAATAACTTTATGAGGGAGAAATTGGGAAATCCCTAGGCCAGGTAATCAAGGTGAACATTACCAGTAAGAACCATATGGACATTGTGTACCCTTGAGGTGATGTTCTGAGAAGGATATAGCATCCCTTATGTATTATTCTATCTGGGAATGCATACCTTGATTCTCATCATGGGTCACCATCACACAAACCCAAACTGAGGCAGGTTGTAGTCTGGGAATGCATACCTTGATTCTCATCATGGGTCACCATCACACAAACCCAAACTGAGGCATGTTTGATCTTAAAATGGGGCAGGTTGTATTCAAAAATGCCCATGTAGCAAAAGACAAAGAAAGGCTAAGAAAAGTGCTAAATTTAAAAAG
>NW_007796662.1:0-1389 GCF_000696425.1 Galeopterus variegatus | reverse complement strand
TGAGAATTATTATTGTTTTAAAACTCTCTACTGAAAACACACCTTCTCACTGCTGACATCCAGACTCCTCACTACTCACCCATGTTCTACCATTGTCAGAATGTCATAAATTATCTTATGACTTTTTTTGATGCTAGACAGTATTTTTTTATTAAACTTTGTTTTGAGATTATTATAGATTCATATGCCAGATGTAAGAAATAATGTAGAAAGATTCCTTGTAGCCTTTACCCAGAATCCTTCAATGGCAATATCTTGAAAACTACAGTACCAGGATACCAATCTATTAATTTATTCATATTTCCTCAGTTTTACTTGTATTCATGGTGTGTGTGTGTGTGTGTGTTAGTTTTATGCATTTTTGTCACCTGAATATGTTTGTATATTTACCACATCAGCCAAGATACAGAACAGTCCTGTTATAATGAGGACCCCTTTTGTAGAATACATTTTATAACCACACAGACCTTCATTACTCCCATTCCCCATTCCTGTGCCTACCCCTACCAACTACCAATCTACTCTCCATTCTGTAATTGTATTATTTTAAGGATGTCATATAAGTGGAATCATGTAGTATGTATTATGATTAGCTTTTTACATTCTGCATAATTTGTTCAAGTTGTTGAGTGTTACCAGTAGTCACTTCCTTTTTTATGGCCAAGTAGTTGTCCGTAGTATAAATGCACTACAGTTTGCTTAACCATTCTCCCACTGAAGGGAATCTTGGTCATTTACAGTTTTTGTTATTTTGAATAAAGTTGCTAGGAATATCAGTGTACCCATATTTTCACAAATAGATGTTATTATTTTATTGGGATAATTTACCAAAAGTGTAACTGCTGTATGATATGATAATTACATGTTTAGTTTTATAACAAATTTTAAAGTGTTTTACAGACTGGCTGAATGCTCCCACCAGCAATATATGAGTGATCCAGTTTCTCCACATGCTTGACAGCATTTTGTGTAGTGACCATTTTTTATTTTTCATATAAATTATTTTCCATCTTGGTCAAAAATCAGTTTGGCATACTTGTAGAGACTATTTCTAGATTATCTATTCTATTCCACTGGTGATTTTTTTTTATGCCTCTGTCAGGACTACATTAAGATATGAATATAAACTGGCCAGTTAGCTCCATTACTTCCATTGTGGTGCTGATAATGCCAAGGTCCAGGGTTTGATCCCTGTACGAGCCAGCAAAAAAAAAAAAAAAATAATAATAATAATAAAAAATCTATATTTATCTATCTATCTATCTATTTATCTACATATATTATATACTTAATGCACATATACAAATGTACTTCTAAAACTTCACATAACAAAGCTATAATAACCAAAACAGTATGGTACTAGCATAAAAACAGACACACTGATCAATG
>NW_007796661.1:0-1389 GCF_000696425.1 Galeopterus variegatus | reverse complement strand
TTGATATGTACAGTATTGCCTTTGCGTATATTCTCCCTAATAATCTACCTAGTGCAATATACACATGACTGCTTTACTATCTTTAGCAGACAAGCAAATCCTTTTTTTTTTCTGATTCTGAATATAGAGATAACATTGTCCAAGTATTTTTTTTTTTTTTTGTCTTTTTTTGTGACCAGTAAGGGGAGAGCAACCCTTGGTGACACCTGCACCGCACTCAGCCAGTGAGCGCCCTGGCCATCCCTATATAGGACCCAAACCCGCGGCGGGAGCGTCGCTGGGCTCCCAGCACTGCACTCTCCCGAGTGCGCTATGGGGTCAGCCCACATTGTCCAAGTATTAATTGCTCCCCCCTCTGTGTTCCCACAGCCAAGGGTACCTCTGTTCTAACATAAGTAATATACATTGCCTTATATATTGGGCAGCCAATCAGTCTGCAAATGTCTCCCTAGACCATATCCTTGAGGAAAGAGAGTGTCTCCGTCATCTCTGTATCTCCCAAGGCCCCTGGCATGGTACATGCTTGTGCTAAGGGATGGCTTGTGGATGTCGCCATGTCCCATCCTAAGCCATCCCAAACAGACACATAGTCCAAGGGAAAACTACTTGGAAAACTCAACCTTAAGACACTTCCCCTAGTTCATTCCTCCTCATCTTCCAACCTCATTGCATAACCTAAGCTTCTTTCCTAAATAAAAATTACAGAGCTCTCTTGCTCCTGCCATTCTCACCGTGTGACACCCTGCACTGCTGTAGAGTCACATCACCAGATGTGTTCCCTGAACTGCGAACTTCCCAGCCTTCGAAACTGTTAAGGAGGTTCGGGGTGCAGCTGAGTATGTGTCCCATAGCAGCTCTGCGTAAGGGGAACAGATGAAGAAACGGAGACTCAGAGAGATGAAGTCCCACGCCTTCAGACAGGAAGACAGCATGTGACTGAGCGTGAAGAGGCATGGACACAGAGTTATTGACCACCTTTCTTCAGCTCTTGGAGGGGAGGCTAACCTCTGACACAAAGGCGACGAGGGCAGAATGAGCCTGTGGAGGTGCCGTGGATGATGGCATGGGCAGTGCCAAGAGTCCAGAAGCCACATACAGAAAGCCAGGCCCAGTCTCTCAGAATCTGGGGTGACTTTTTTGCTCCAGAGTGCACATGAGACAACTCTGTCATTCTGCTGCCTCACTCAGGACCACTGTCATCAGGGCCTGAAGACAGGCCGTCAGGGTGGGGGGTGCTCCCGCTCCACTCCCCAGAGTGCACATTGTGAGTGAGGGCCGTGCCTGTACCACGTGCAGAGCCCGAGAAATGGATAAGACAGGTCTGGGATCCATCTTCCAGTTCCGTGAACTTGTGTCACCCGAATCCTTCCCTCTACCTCCAAGTGACAA
>NW_007796660.1:0-1389 GCF_000696425.1 Galeopterus variegatus | reverse complement strand
GGGGTGGTAGAGCTTATATAGTGCTCCAAGGGCTGGCTGATACCATCAAGGAGGGCCATTATGCTAATGTGGATCGGGGTGGAGAACTGTGTCCTGGCGGAAGCAAAAGGGGTTACTGTTTAAGTCAGGAGGCTTCTGGTAAAGGGAAGGGAGAGGGGAGGGGAGAAGGTGGGTGGTGCCATTTTGTACTTGAGCTTGTCTAAAGTGGCACTGGTTATATTGCAGATCTATTACTTTCTATTGTAAACAACCATAAAATTGAATAAAATCAATTATAGTTTTCAGGAATAGAAATAGACAGCAAAAGACTACAATCCCTGTGAGCAGGGAAACTCATAAGCTCAGCCCTATTATCGGCTAGCTCTCTGTGTTGGGGCATCTGCCATAAATAAGCATACCAAATTGGAGTCCAAGCAGAGCATAGATTTTTGGCTAAGCTGAGGAAATACATATTAAAGTTTGGGGCAGCAAAAGGATCTATATGCAGGACAGATCCCTATAGAGGAAAGAGCTATGTAGAGAAAGAGTCATAGGAATTTGTATGGATTCCATGCTAGTCCTTACCTAAGGATTAGGTTGCAGGAGGAGAAGATGAAACACTTGAGATTTACCATTTTCTGCTCTGTAGGGTTGAGAGCAGAACACTGATAATAGAGTTGAAGCAGTGCTGGAGGAAGCCAGAATTTCAGCTTAGCAGGACAGGATATATCTCCTTAAAACTCTAAACTTCCTGATGAGACACCAAAATAATTAAGCCAAAGGAATGGGAGCCATGCTTGAGAGTAAAGGCCTATCCTAGGTACTCCCTAACAAAGACTAACACCAAGCTCTGATAAAGTTCATGGGGAAGCGGATTTGGAGGTTAAGCCCACCAAGTTAGAAAAGAAAGAAACACCCTTGAATTTCCTCAGATCTCACCCTAATAAAATGTAAAAAGCTAGAATATAAAAGTGTAAGGTGGTCAACAAGTAACTGAATTGCCTACTAAATAAAACTCACCACTTTTCAGAGAAGAGAGCATCGTCCATTGATCCACACTATATTCTTTATGTCAAAGTACAAATTTACAACAAATTTAAAGATCTCAATTGGCTTTATTGCAATTCTAGACTCCAACAACAAACGTTATTCCATAAAGTAGAGTAAGTTTTCCAATGAGTCCAGCAGAGAACGTTTTTTTTATAGACAGAAAAGGCTGAAGAAAGTGGAAACAAAGAACAAAATGCGGATTGGTTCTTTCAAAGTCACTTTCCTGGCAAAGTAGGGACAAGGAGACAAAACAGTAGAAAAATAACTGATCGGTTAACATCAGGTTACTTCAGTCTATCCCTTTTGTGTAAGGACTATAGCAGAGGAACTTTATTATGCTTATTGAAGATTGAAACTGGC
>NW_007796659.1:0-1389 GCF_000696425.1 Galeopterus variegatus | reverse complement strand
CGGGGCCTTGGTGTTATCAGCACCGCACTCTCCCGAGTGAGCCACGGGCCAGCCCAAGGCTTTACATTTTTAAAAAAGGGCTGGAATGGCTATATAAATATTAGACAGATTTCAGAGAAAAGAAAATTATCAGGGACAGAGAAGCATTACATAATGATAAAAGGGCCAACTCACCAAGAAGACATAAGAATCCTATATGTATAAGAACCTAATTAGAGAGCTTCAAAATATACAAGGCAAAAACTGAAAGAATTGAAAGGATAAATAGATAAATCCACACTTACTGCTGAAGACTTCAACACTTCTTTCTCAGTAATGATAGAACTTGCACACAGAAAATCAGCAAGGATATAAACAAAATGAACAATACCATCAACTAAGTAGATTGGATTGATACTTTATGAAATGCCACAACTAATAACAGCAGAATACACATTATTTTTAAGCGTACGTGGGACATTCACTAAGATAGATCACATCCTGGGTCACCGAACAAAGCTCAATAAATTTAAAAAGAACTGCAATCACACAAATTATGTTCTCTGACCATAATGGAATTAAAGTAAAATAAATAACAGAGAGATAACAAGATTATCTCCTAACATTTGGAAGTCAACATACTTCTAACTAATCCATGAGTCAAAAAGGAATTCTCTGGAAATTAAAACATATTTTGATCTAAATAAACATGAAAATTCAAGATATCAAAAAATTTGGCATGTATGTAAAATAGTACTTTGAAGAAAATTTATAGCATTAAATGCTTCTATTAAAAAATCAGAAAAATCCCAAATCAATTATCTAAGCCTCAACCTTTAGAAACTAGGAAAAGAAAAGGAAATTAAACTCAAAGTAAATACAAAGAAATAATAAAGGTAAGAGCAGAAATCAGTGAAATTGAAAACAGGAAAGCAACAGAGAAAGACCAATGAAATCAAAAGCCAGGTTTTTGAAAAGATTAATAAAGATGGAAAACCTCCAGCAAAACTGACCAAAACTGAGAAGACATAAACTACCCATGTCAGCAATGAAAGAAGGGATATCACAGCACACCCCTAATTCATTTAAAGGATAAGTGAATATAATAACAAATTCCATACATATGAATCGGGACAATTTAGGTGAAATGGATCAACTCCTCAAAAACCACAAACTGCGTAAAGTCACACAAAAAGAAATAGATAACTATTAATAGTCCTATAACTATTAATTATAGTTTTTGAAGTTATATAACTATTAAAGTCTTGTAACTATTCCATAATAGTCCCATAAACATTGTAGTTAAAAATCTTCTGCAGGGCTGGCCCAGTGGCGCACTGCTACAGTGCGCCGCTTGGGAGCGCGGTGACCCTCCCGCCGAGGGTTCGGATCCCACATACAGACCGGTTC
>NW_007796658.1:0-1389 GCF_000696425.1 Galeopterus variegatus | reverse complement strand
GCCCAAGCACGCACCCTGTCCAGGCTCTCACTTCTGATTTGCCTCCTGGACAGTCACACTGAAGCCATGTCCATCCTGGGCCCTTGGTGTCCTCGCTGTGACCCAATTGATATGCCCAGTTTCTGGGTTTCCCTCTCTCCCCACAAGGGAGGCACTGCTGTGTCCCAGCCCTGGGGGTGACCTCACAGTCCCTGTGCTCTGTTTGGTCCCAGAGGCTGGCCTCACTCTGTCCAAGAAGCAATCTTTGCTCTTCCCCATCTCTGGACACTAGGATTCTGGAGACCCCAAAAGAGGACTCTGCTGCCCCTGCCACAGTCTGAGAGAGGAGCAAATTCCTCTCCCATGGTCTCCCCAAGATTTCAAGGGTAGCCAAGAGCAGCTCAGGCAAGGTGAAAGATGTGTGGCAGAGAAAGGACTCCTTGGCCTGAAGAGGGGCTGTGGGTACAGAAAGCTCGAGATTCTTCCTTCATCTTAGCTGCCCCCTGCGCTGTGCCAGGGAGAGACAGAGGGCTAAAACCGGGACGTTAACCCTTGGCCTGCCAGCTGCTTGGGACCCATGTGACAATGCTAAGTTTGGACCATACTTAAAATTTTGTCATTCCTTTGTCCCTCCACATTCTTCTTGTCTTGGAGGGCTGACCCGAGCTATCTATATCAAGATAGCCCTTTGCTTTCTAGCTTCTAGCTGCTTTAACCAATGGGGAGCCCCAGAAGGAGATGGGGGAGCAGCAGGAAAGTGAGGTGGGACAGGGAGATTTGCTCCCCTGGCTACCCACCCCCCGGGGGTTCCCACAAGCTGCTGTGTCCCTGCATTGAAGGTCACATAGCTCCTGCCAAGTCGCTTACCTAGCAGCTCTCTTTGCCCCTCCCCAGGTTCTGGGAGGGTTTCCTCCCCTCGCCGTTTACACTAGAGGTGGAATGGAGCCCCTCTCTACCCAAGGGCACTGCACCGTCCCTCCTGTTATCCAACACCCTGCCCACATCTTGGGAAACAGTTTTCTCATTAAACTTCCTTCGATGATCCAATGTGAGTGTCCATCTGTTTCCTGCTGGGACCCTGAAGAGCCAGCAAATGCTTACCGTGAATCCGATGCCCACCGTGGCCGAGAAAGAGCCTGGGATGAACTTGCCCTGGTCGAACTGAACCAGCAGAGATGTCTTTCCCACACCACTGTCGCCCACCAGGATGGTCTGAAAGGGGGCAACAGAGAGAGACGTGAAGGCCTGTGGTGTGAGTCAGGCCTCGGAGATGTGGTTGTGGCTGTGGGAGCAGGTTATTTCTAAACGCAGAAGCACACACACACAGACATGTGTATGTACACACACACTCATAGACACACACACAGACACACACACAAGTACATGCACAGACAGACACACACACACACA
>NW_007796657.1:0-1389 GCF_000696425.1 Galeopterus variegatus | reverse complement strand
ATGAAAACAGAAATGCCTCGGGACCAAGTGGGGCTTAGCCCAGGAAGGTAAATGCTTGCACATGTGAAAATCAGTCACTGTAACTCATCTGGTCAACATACTATAATAAAGAACGTGTAATCCCCTCACTGAGAATACATCCTTTGATAAAACTCCACATCTCTTCATGATAAAAAGCGCATGGCAAATTAGGCATCGGAGGAAACTCCCCCAGCCTGATAAAGAGCCACTTATGAAAAGATAAAGCCAACATCCCACTTCACGGTAGGAGACTGCACGCCTTCTCCTTGGGACGGGGCAAGCCCGTCCACCTTCACCATTATTATCAGCATTGTGCTGGAGGATCTAGATGGCACGATCACGTGCCACAATCCCCAAAATTCAAGGTGCGCCCAGCCCTGGGGAGCAGCGTGGTGTCGGGTCAGTCTACACCACAGCAGGGCAGGCTGAGAGCCTGGCGAGATTCACAGGGCACCCAGGCTCACGGGCCCTTCTACTAAGTGACAGTTCCTGTATTATGACCTGAAATTTTCATGTGGTCACACAGAGGGAAGTAGCTTCTGGCATGGACTGGGAGTCCCCACGCCGTCCTGTCCCAACAGAAGCAAGTGGCGCCGACTAGTTCTCCGTGGGGAGAACGCCACTGCCTGAGGCTGGAAACTGGAGGGCGGGGACAAAAGGCAGAGGAAAAAACCAAAACAAGATAAAACAAGCAAACCCTCTGTGATAAGAAAACAGCCAGAAGCGCGGTGAGTCCCCGTGTACCGAGAGTCCTCAGCACACCGGCCTGTGCCGGCTCATCTCTTCTACCGACCTCCCCGCACTGCAGGCGCCTCTGCCCACGTTTGCTGGACACAGAACTGCGGGCCTGAGAATCGCTGCCTCACTGCCCGGCACCAGGGGCGCCTGCGTTCCAGGACAAGCTCCTCCAGCCCGGGGTGCACATGCTTTAGAGCCGGTTGATCCTGGCTGGAAAGAGAAGGGGCTCAGCCTGAGGCCTGGACGCACTCGCTGCTGGCCACGTCCTGGGCGTGCTTAGAAATGTCTCATCTTTCAGTGAATTATTCACGACAATGTGATCGGCCACTGCTCAAAATCAGTCATGCTGTCATTGGACAGAGAGCTTTGGGGCTCACAATCTCCTCAACCGCTCTGTGGGCGGGCTAGGGGCCAGCTTCCGTCTGTCCCATTTTGCAGGTGGGACGGTCTGCAGGGGTGGCATTTCCCACCGGCAGCCACAGAAGGGCACCCTGGAGTCCAGAAGGGGCTCACTTTAACAAGGGAGGACCCTGCTTAGGAAGATCCAGAACCAGCGGCCAGACGCACACAGAAGAGCAAAGCCCGTCCCCATGCAGGAGTTCCAGGAACTGAGGTGGGAAGCTCCCCCTT
>NW_007796656.1:0-1389 GCF_000696425.1 Galeopterus variegatus | reverse complement strand
ATTTACAGATTGGGAAATAAATAAATAAAATTGTCTTTAGTTGCAGATGATATGATTATCTGTGTAAATACCCTAACAATTAAATAGAAAACCTCCTGGAATTAATAACTAATTAGAGTAAGATCACAGGAAACAACATTACTATACAGAAGTTAATCACTTTTCTATAACCTAGCAATGATCAAGTAAAATTAAAAACAAAAATCACAATACTATTTACATTAGCAACTCAAAAAAGAGAAAAGAAAGTAGAAAATCATCTATCTCATAAGAAATTAACATCAAGAAAACATTTCAAAAACACGTACAAGTAAATAACAAAATGAATAATCTGATTAAAAAATAAGCAAAAGGCTTCAACAGACATTTCTACAAAATTGATATACCAATGTCTAACAAGCTCACGGAAAGATGCTTAACATCATTAATCATTAGAGAAATGCAAAAGCACAATGAAATATCATTTCACACCCAATAGAAAATAACAATTATTGGCAAAATTGGAAGCCTAATTCACTTCATGTGAGAATGTAAAGTGGTGCAATGCCTATTAAAAATAATAGTACAGTGGCTTCTCAAAAAATTAAAAATAGAATTACCATAGGATTCAGAAATCCATGTTTTGTGTACATAACATACTACCAGACTCTCTAAAATACTACCAGACTCTCAAAAAGATATTTCCACACGTGTGTTCATAGCAGCATCACTCACAGAGTTAAGAGGTGAAGGCAACCCAAATGTTCAGCCACAAATAAATGGATAAATAAAATGTGGTATATACACAGAAAGAAATAATATCCAACCTTAAGAAGAAAGGAAATCCTGACATATGCTATATAACATGGAAACTTGAGGACATTGTGCAAATTGAAATAAGACACAAACTGTCAAGTATTGTATGGTTCCACAGATGAGTCAAATTTTCAGAAATACAAAGTAGAATGGTGGTTGCCAGAGGCTGAGAGAAGGGGGAAATCGGGAGTTGTCATTTAATGGATAGAGTTTCAGTTTTTGAGATAAAAACTTGTGGATATCTCCCACACACCAGTGTCAATATACTTAACACTACGTAAAGGTTAAGAAAAGATTTGACGGAGCCCACCCAGGGACCCAGAACATGGAGAAGGGGACTGGACCTCCCTCCCACAACCAGGCACAATATGCCAGCACCTCAGAGCCCACCCGGGGACCTGGGGCATGGGGAAGGGGACTGGACCTCTCTCCCACAACCAGGCACACCATGCCAGCACCTCAGAGCCCACCCTGCAATCCAGGGCATGGAGAAGGGGACCAGACCTCTCTCCCACAATCAGGCACACCAAGCCAGCACCTTGGGTCCCACCCAGTGGCCCAAGGCATGGAGCCAGGAACCAGACCCTCCTCCTA
>NW_007796655.1:0-1389 GCF_000696425.1 Galeopterus variegatus | reverse complement strand
GCTTTGGCTTCCAAATCCCTTCCCCTTCGTGCCGGCCCACGAACCTGGCATGAGCTCACTCGACGTTGATGAAACATCTGCCTCTCACCCTTTTTCCTTCCCAGCCTGAGGACATGGGGACACGGGGCTGCCGGACTGCAGCCCCCGGGCTCAGAAAGCCCAGAGCTGGAGGAAGGGAGCTGGGGTGGGAGCACAGCCCCACCCCCACCCCCGCCTCTTTCTCATCCGAGCTCATTCCAGGCGACCCGGAGCCAGAGGCTGCTGAGCTGGGCTTGTGCTGCTTCTGTAACTCCATCCTTTTGTCCTCCAAAGGACAAGGCATCTGCCAAAGGACAAGGGTGCTCCTCCTGGACCCCATCTTTTCTCAACACGCCCCTTTGTGATGCCCCTTCCCCTCACCACCTGTGCGCGGGCACTTCAAAACGTTCATGGAAAGATTCGTATTATCTTTTCATTCTACTTTCCCTCGAACTTTTTGAAGCATCCTTGTATAACCCATTCGGGCAGCAGCTTTGCGGGGTACAAGGCATTTCACTTCAGGACAAGGGACTTTCGGAGCTGCATCTGTGCATGTGACGGGACTTTCGAGCTCTCTCCCAGCCCTCTCCTGCTTTTGGCTTCACCTCTGGCCTCCACAGGAGACCACAGCCTTTCTTCCACGTTCATCAGTCCTGGGGAAGCGACTGCTTGTCACTGGGCTGCAGCTCGACCCTCCTGGTAAGATCCGTCCTTGCACACCCATCGCAACTGTAGCCGGCAGTTCCCCTCAGTCCTCCCGACCCCGCACAGCTCCTGGGCGCCTCGTGTCCTCTCCTGTTTGTCCACTGTCTGCTCCACACAGCTCCACCCCACGTTAGCTGTCTGCCTTCTCGAGGTCTTTGAATTCAGAATTTCACTGAAGTCCCCATGGTCTTTCGCTGCCGTATGGTCTTAGTCACTAACGTCGCAGATGCCATGAACTCTCTGTTCTTCTTCTTCATGATCTCAGGCAAGTGTTAGCTTCCAACTCCACGTTCTCACGACACTGCTGTCATTTCCTAACTGCCATTACCCCTCGTTCCATGCTCTGAGGTTTGCTTCCAAACCGATAGACGATGATAGGTTTGGCCCGTTGGACCCACCTCGCCACATGGGCCTGACATTATTTTCATCGTGTTCTACTCTGTTTGGACAACGGGCTAGAAAACCTCAAAGTTGAGAAGTTGTGGCTTTTTCCCAAATCAGAAAGCAAGCTGAAGGTGGGAAAGGAAAATAACCCCTTTTCTTTTAAACTTGCTTCATGGATTAGAGGTTGTGTTGTTGGGTGTGTGCGAGTGTGTGTGTGTGTGTGCTGCATTCTGATCTTACCATATGAGGATAGTGCTGTGGAATCATCTTGGGAAGAGATAG
>NW_007796654.1:0-1389 GCF_000696425.1 Galeopterus variegatus | reverse complement strand
TTCCAGTCATACCCCTATTTTCATTAATCCCCCTCACCACCAAAAGTCCGGCCCTTGCTTATGATTGGCCAAATTACCCTCAAGACAACCTAATTAAAATGCCATTTTAATGGGGCTGGCTCTGCTTCCCCAGCCAGGCAGAAGTGTTCCTGGCCAGTGGCTTCTGGGCCTCACCGCATGGGAGGTTCACTCTTATCTCTCAGGAGACCCTTGCACATGGTGGGTATAAGTCACCTGCTTCCTGCGCTGTGTTCACCCGCAGCTGTTACAGGAGTGCAGGACACTTCATGTGTCAAAGCCTCCTCATACGAGTATGGTAATGACCTGGGAACGGTGCTACTGAACTTGCCCAAATGCTCCAGAACTTTCTTCTTGGTGGTTTCAGCGTGGGCACGTGGGCCCCACAGGAACTCATAGCGTACAGGATCACTGTTGGGCACCTGCTGGTACTCCAGGTAGTTTTCCTGCACCCAATCTTCAGTGATGAGCTTCCTGGGCTCCCCATAGATGGAGTGCTCGCTCCCAGCATGCACCCCGAGCATACTGAGTGCTTCCCACATGATCTCCTCAGAGGTGCAGTTGCCCTCCATGAAGATCGAGCCCAGGATGATGATCAGGAGGCTGGTCTTGGGCAGGCTCTGGTCATCATCACTCTGCATCCCATCGTAGGTGAGTCCCAGGCAGATGCTGAGGCTGTAGGCGTGGCTGGCAGGATCCACTTCCTTCACTTCAATGCCATAGACCAGCTCCAGGCACTCAGAGACTCTGCTGAAGATGGCAGGGAACTGGTCCTCGTAATTTTTGAGGACACCATTCAGCATTTCTTCCTTTGTGATCGGCTCCTTCATTCGATACTTGAGGAGCAGGAAATTTAGCAAATCACTCAGCTTCTCCTGTGGTGCATCCTGGAGCAAGGACTCAGAGACATCCACATCCTGCGAGGTGCTTGGGCCGCCTCTCCTTGGCTGCTGGGGCCCTCATTTGACTGGCTCCATGGAGTGGAGGGAATGGCAGTGGGGGATGAGGAGACATTCTGAGGACTCGGGGGAGGACTTGGTGTTCCAGCCGCAGGCACCTCCTCTGGGATGCCCGGGATCAGAGGAGAGGTGGAGGCAGAGGAGGTGGAGGAAGAGGAGGAGGAGGAGGTGAAGAAGAAGACCTCCACGTCTTCCTCATCACCAAGAGCCTGCGCATCCACCAGGGACAGTTCCTCTCTTTGGGCCCAAAGGCCGTCCTCAAGCTTGCAGAGCTGACTCTTCTGACAAGGCATCACGACTTTCCCTGGGGACAGAAGACAGGAGTGTGGGCTGAAGTTGGGTGATGGGGTCGCACAGGCCTGGGGGAGGGAGGGAGCAGGTGAGTGGCCTCAGCCTAGAACCACACCCTAGG
>NW_007796653.1:0-1389 GCF_000696425.1 Galeopterus variegatus | reverse complement strand
CCCTACATGAATGTATTTACTGAGATTTGTGCCTCAACATCAGCCAGTCTGATCATCTACACAGAAGCAGAAGCTGAGCCTGGGAATGGAAGACAAGGCTCTTTGTCTTCTTGCCTTGATGGGAAAATCTAAAGATTGGATTTTTCAGGATCAATAAGGCACCTTGTTGTGTAATTTACAATAGAATGTGAAAACAAATACAGAAGAAAGGAGCTTCAAATAGCACATTCTCCTTGGTGAGACACAGAGGGAAGAAGACTGTGCTGGCTGCTCCCAAGGTGGTCTGGTTCTTTCTCTTTTATTTTTTTATTTTTATTTCCCCACACATTCCTTTGAATCCTGGGGAACTGCTCCTACTTTGGAGTTGGTTTGTTCCCAGGTCCTCCATTGTATCTCCCACCTCAGCTTACACATTCCTAGCCAGAGAAAGGAGATACAGGTGACAAAAAGAGATGAGCTTGTTCAGAACTGAGAGTGTTCAGAGTAGGCTCTTGGAGGGGGAAGAAGGAGGAAGAGTTGGCATCAGTAAGGCTGCATAACATGAAACAGGCTCAAATTATGGGCCAGCAATTTACATGAGTCTTTGGTGACTGTGTAAATTGCTGTTTATTAAAAAAAAATAGTATTTATCATGGCCACCATTGCCACATGTAGCTGACAAAAATACAGAACACTTTCATGAGATTCACAGTCCCCCAGCATCAGGATAATCCCCTGTTCTGCTTGGTGGTTGCTGCCCCAACCCTCTCTCCCTCTTGAGACCATAACAAGGAAATCATAGTATTAGCGACAACCCCAGCCCTTGGAGAAACAGGACAGAGGCAGCAGCCAGGAGACCCAGACTTAGGTTCACTCAGTAGAAATCCAGTATTGCAAATATTTTCTGTACGCTTTTCATAGTTGGAGCTTTCTCTAGCCAGAAACACCTAAAAATGGCTGGTAACCCATTTATCATTTCTCCCTGTACGGACTTGGGAGGCAAACAAGACAGACAAGTGTTCAAATCCAGACTCTGCATTAATGGACTGTGATGACTCAAGACAGTTATTTAAAAGTTTTGAGTCTTGGTTACCTCATCTGTGAGATGAGGAAAACAGTATCTCCCATATAGGATTGTTATGGGGATAAAGTGTAATATTTATAAGTAAAGCACAATACCTCAATAAATATTAACAGATGTTCTCCCAGCATCCACTTAAGATCATGAAGTGTTATCCTTCTACAAACCATTATATGTTTTTATTTAATTCAGCATTTTATTTTTACCTTTCATTTTTTATGGCATTATACACATGCTATATTTTAAAAGGTAATTTATAATCTTTTTAAAAATAATTGGGACAATTTTCTTAGGAAAAACTGCCAACCCAACTTTGCCAATGGTTTTTT
>NW_007796652.1:0-1390 GCF_000696425.1 Galeopterus variegatus | reverse complement strand
CTCCAAACCTTCTCATGAGCCCTGCAAGGTGGAATGTGGAAAAGAGTTTGCGAGCGAGCCTGGGCTCTGCTGGAGTCTGATGCATCCGGGGATTCTACACTATCACGCTAGTCCACACCTGGCCTTTAAGAATCCATTAAAATGGTATCTGTTTTCCTCTTACCTGCTTTTGTGGTGGCCACCTCTTCCTCCTGTGCTGACAAAGGTGAGGAACTTTTCATATGCCCTGTCTCTCTTGGAGGGCCTTGTCACCCTTTGGAATTCAATTCACCTGGTTGCCTTGAGACCCAGCTTTCTGATGGGCTCAAGAAAGCCAAAATTTGTAGATTATCCAGGCTTTTCCTCTTGTTAGTGTGGGAGTGACATTCTCTCGTGGCTTTCTATACTCTAAGTGAAAGGAGAAATTCAATCATTTTTAACAACTCCTAATACTGTTTTGATGCCGTAAGTTGTTTTTTCCTTCTTTCCTCTGTGTAATTTGGATGCTTTGACATCTCAGTTCTAGTTTTTAATTTGGCCCCAAATAGCACAAATTCTCATGGATTGCATTTATGTTCTCGAATCCTAAAGTTAATGAGATGAGACTAGACCCAACATCAAGAACTTGAAATAAGGAAACTCATGGGGAAGGATTATGTAAAATGAATTTACATCGGGTCGTTTGGATAAAGCATGACATTAGAGAAGGATATATGCAACTGGCTGTGTTTTCAGCTTTACAAAAACTTGAACAGAAATAGGGAGATATTTCGATATGTTTATTTCAGTTTTGGGTAACAAATACCTATGTATATACAAGAACTTATTAAAATGTAGATTGTTTATAAACTACCTTAATAGGAGGTTTTACTAACAGATTAGACATAGCTGAAGAGGGAATCTGTAAACTGAGAGAACAGAGGAAATTCACTGGGATGCTTCATAGCAGGTAAGATGCAGAAAACATGGAAGAGCAGTTAAAAGGCACAGGGAATAGAGAGGGCAGGTTGAACATTTATTTAATCACAGTTCCAGGAGAGGAGAGAAATAATGGGGCAGAGGAAATATGGAAGAGATAATGACTGAGAATTTCCAAAACTGAGATATTATTGGTCTCAAGAAGACAAGGAATCCTGAGCAGGATAAATAAATAGAAATCCACACCCAGAGACATCATGGTGAAATTGCAGAATACTAAAGAAGCAGAAGGTCTTGAAGCAGTAAGAGAGAAAAAAGAGAGGTTAAAGGCCTGACAGATTAATCTCAGACTTCTGTACAGCAAGAAGGAAGCCAGAAGACAAAGGAATATCATTGATGTGCTGAAAAAAATATAACCACCATCATAGAATTCTATGCCCAGTGAAAATGCTTTTAAGAATGAGAGGGAAATAAAGACGTGTTGGGACAAACA
>NW_007796651.1:0-1390 GCF_000696425.1 Galeopterus variegatus | reverse complement strand
GGGGGGGGGGGGGGGGGGGAGGGGGGGGGGGGGAGGGGGGAGAGCAAAGATCATGGGGACCTGCCTTCCCTTCAGATCTCGGGAGGTCAGGGCACAAAGGAAGCTTCATCTTAACTCCCCATTTTGTAGTTCAGAAAACCATGCCGGGACGAGGACAAGGCAGGGAATTGTCCAGGGTTACACAGTGAGGTAGTGGCAAGACTGCGACCAGAAATGGCTCCCTTAACGTCTAGTCCAGTGCTCCACGGCCAGCAATGGAGTAAGGACAGTGAAGACAAGCATGACTTATTGAGCCTTTCTCCATTCCGGCCTCGTTGCTAAGCTACTTTTACATATATGGGCTCATATATTGTATATTTTATGTATATCAACCTCAAGAAAGCTCCTGTATACCCATTATGCAGATACGGAAGCCAAGGCTCAGAGAAGCAGAGTAACTTGCCAAGGCCAGCTGCGTGGTGGCTGGCAAAGCTGGGACCGAGACAGTCTGCCTCATTCCAGGCCACCTCCTGCACCGTATCTGGGCCCGTAGGGAGCATGTGGTCCGGCCCTGTTGTGGCAGAGGCCACGCGGTTTCCCGTGGATGAGTTTATCTGTCTGTCTCCCCAACTAGACCATGAACTTCTGGAGGGCAGGAAGCAAGTTGCCCTCATTTCTGACCTTGGTGCCCAGTGCCAGCTCCTTTGCTGGATATTGAAATGAAGTGTTGGGGCTCAGATGTGACTGCTGCCTCTCAGAGCCCCACGTGCACCGTCCCTATCCTTCTGATGTCCCTTCTCTTGCTGCTCTGGCTCGCGCTGCCCTGCCTTGGCTGCTGGAGCATGAGCAGCCAGGGAGGGGTGAGAGGGCCAGAGCTGCACTGTCATTTCCGTCTCAGTGGCCCCGAGCCCTGGCCTGGCTCAGACACGGTGCCCAGTGTGTTGGTTCAAATGAACCGACCGTGAGTTATATGAGTTCTGGGGAGATTAGGGACAGAGTGAGAAAGGAGAGAAACAGGTAGAGAAGACCAAAGGGAGTAAGCTAGCAGCGGGAGCTGAGACTCTCACTCTGAGATGGAGGGACTGCGCGGGACAGCCCGGATGCTGATGGGGGCGGAAAGGGACAGACAGATCTGAGGCCTGCAGAGACAGGGAGGTGGAGGGAGGCAGCAGACATGAGGACCTGCAAGCCAGGCTTTTCGATAAGACCTAGGTGTGGACAGGAAGTGGGCAAGGATGGGTCGGTCAGGAAGCACACAGAGCAGCAGAGAGCAGGGCTTGTTTGTGGGGGAAGAGGATCAGCTGGGCAGAGGCTGGGGGCGTGTGGGCAGGGAGAGGGCCGTGCAGGTGGCTGGGCTGGGAAGGAGGATGGCGTGGAAGGCCAGGGAGCCAGGAGTTTGGATTTGAAGGTC
>NW_007796650.1:0-1390 GCF_000696425.1 Galeopterus variegatus | reverse complement strand
TTTTTTTTATTCTCACTTTTTCTCTCTCTATATATATTTCTTTTTTCTCTTTCCTTTCTTTAAAGTCAAATTTCACCTTTATAGTTAACTAAGAATTTAAAAAGTAGTAAATGTATAAAGGTATAGCAGGAATAAATTGAATATATAAAATACCTGTTTTTATTAGGCATGGGATCATCACGTTACAGGCCTTCTCAGAAGCTAATAGGAAACTCTGGCTTGAAGCCATGGATGGGAAGGAACCGGTAAGGATATGACACATTCTATAACTTAGGCTTTATTGTTATCATAATTATTAAGAATGTCTGAAATTCTTTTCATATGTCTGTAGTGTAATTGAAAATATTAAAACAGCAAATCAGAGCAATGAATACATTTACTATTATCTTATTCACTGGCACTTAACTACAACTTTCTAATTTGTTTCTCAGAGGGGCTTCTAGGACCAATTTAAAACCTTAAAATTATTTTTTTTTAAATTACTTATAATCATTAATTTGGCTGCACTCATTAGATCATTTTATTCAGTTAATAATTATTGTATGCCCAATCTTTGCAAGGCCTGTGCTAGCCATCGTGATCAAGGTCAGAACTGATACTTTAATCTATTTTTTAAAAGTATAATTTGATAAAACTGCCTGTGTCTTGACATTTTTTCACTCCATGCATATTCCCATTTTTCTAATAATGATTTTGATATTGGGTATGATAATTTATTTACAAATATTAGGGAGGCTTATGTAAAAAAGTTGAATTATTCATCACTGTTTTCTTAATGAACTAGATCGGTAGAGTGGTGAGCACACAATAAATAGGAGGCCCCTCCTATCATTTAAAAATGAACCATTCTTTAGATGACATAGAACCTCTGAACAACCTTGAGCAAAGTACCCATGAAGCAACAGTGCTGTACAAAGTATGATCTGCAGACTTTGAGGCTCTCCCTCAAACTGCATTCCCAGTCCACAATAAGATGAGTACAGAAATTATGATTAAGCCTCTAGAAAACTGTACAGCTATTTGAAGAAATCATTTTAAGTCTGTTGAATTTAATAATAAAAAATTGGGGCTCTGCATCTATTCTGTATTGCTTTCTATTTCAATTTTATTATATTTTATGAACATGTCAATGACAGATTTTTTAAAAAAAGCAAACTTGGCTGCCCACCACAAATAGTTGAGAAACCCTGACCTATAGCAAATTTAAGGAAGTTTGTTAGCGCAGCAGCGTACAAGTGAGGACTGTGTACATTGAGAACAAAACACTAAGCACATAATTTGAGGAAGAAGCAATCAAGTGAATGAAAGCCATCATGAGACACTTCCTGAAGAAGGTGTATTGTACATCATGTTGGGCAAGAATACGAGATGCGTAAAATGTAGAACTTTG
>NW_007796649.1:0-1390 GCF_000696425.1 Galeopterus variegatus | reverse complement strand
TATAACATACTTTTAAATTAAATTTACATTGGAGAACCCTGAAAGACCACATCTTAACCAAGTTAATCAGAGTTAACACCACCAGTAATCACTTCTGTGACATTCCTGCCCAAAATTCATAAATCATGAGGAACCATCAGATAAAGCTAAATTGAGAAACATTCTACAGAGTAACTGATCTGTACACTTCAAAAAGGTGGACATTTTATAAGTCAATAATAGACTGAGGAACTATTCATGATCGAAAGAAGCCAAGCACATGACAACTAAATACAGTACATGATCCTGAACTGGATCTTGGGCCTATAAAGAACATTATTGGAGCAACTGGAAAACTTGGAATAGAGTCTATAGATTTGATGTTAATATTGCTAATTTTTAAATTTTGATCATTTTGCTGAGACTACATAAGGAGATAATCCCTGTAATTAAGAAGTAAACACTGAAAAGGTAAAGAGTAATGAGGCATCGTGTCTAAATTTACTCTCAAATGGTTCAGAAATGTAAACAACTGAGGAATCTAAGTAAAGAGTACACTGGAACTCTGTGTATTTTAGTACAACTTCTATGTATATTTGAACTTATTTCAAAATAAATACTTGTAACAAATAATAGTAGTTTTATTTATTTTTTTTAAAAAGAGCCTAATGCTTTTTCTAGATCAGTGATTCTCAAAATGTGATATCCAAACCAGCATCACCATCTGAGAACTTGTTAGGAAATGCAAGTGTCACATTTAGTGAAAATTCTGTTATTGGTTATAATAGAAATTTTGCCAGACTCAGAATCCAGTGGATAAGGAGCAGCAAAGTGCAGGATTAATTAGAAAGTTTGTCTCTTGGTTAGTGGGGAGACATAATAAGGGCCAGGGAAGAGACAGGAATCCAAAGAGAGTAAGCCCTGATGGAGTGGGTACACAGGCGAACTAAAATTCTGGGCTCTCTTTGTCTGATCTTTATGTGGGGGACAACCTGGCTCTCTGAATATAAAAATCTTACTACACAAGGGAACTAAAAACCAAGTACCTGCATTTGGACAAGTGGGCCGGGAGGAGGCGAGGTGCTAATATTGGAATAAGTAGTCCTGGAGGGTAGCTGCTCCTCTGAAAAAAAATCTATATTTGTACATGTAGCATACATTCCCCTCCACCAAATGACACTTTTAATACTATAATGTCTATAATGACTTGTAATGAGTTTTCGTTTTAAATCTGAAGGCCATGTGTATGCTCACTCTCCTCGTACAACTCACATTCAAATAGTGAGTGTAAGAAAAGTGCACAGCAGCAATTATTCCACAAGAAATGTACACATCTCTACAGCATTTTATTTTTTTTATTTTTTTCCTTTTTGTCTTTTTTACTGACCGGTAACGGGATCGCAACCCTCGG
>NW_007796648.1:0-1390 GCF_000696425.1 Galeopterus variegatus | reverse complement strand
TGTGGCGATCCAAACCCTTGACTTGGCTGTTATAACACCGCACTTTAACCAACTGAACTATCTGGCCAGCCCTTGGCTCCACAGAACTGAGTTCTTTCTAGCTCCTGAGCAGCAAGGCCACCCCATCATTCTCTCTTACGGCATTGTGTTTTGTTTCTTTATAGCACTTGCCATCTTTGTGTTTGAATAGCTATAGTTTATTCGTTTCTTATCATCTATGTCCTCTGCCAGGTTAGGGGCTCCATGAGGTCAGGGGCCACATCTCTCAGGTCACAGCATGTCTCAGAACCTTACACTATAACCAGCTTATAGCAAGGGTTCGATAAACATTGTCAAATATATGAATGAAGTGGGAGCCCAAGTCAGGTAAGACCCAGTTACTTATTTTGTTTCTTGCATGTGTTTATGAATGCTTTCCCCCTCCTTCAATGGAAAAATCAACAGATTGGAAGAATCGGAAGGGACTGATGGTTTTCGAGCATGTCCTGTGAGAATTCTCACAGTGAGCATATGCTGAGTGCTTGCTGAGCCCCAGGCTGCCCGGCCACCTATGAACCTGGAAGAGAGCTGTCAGAGTGCAATCCTCCTTTATTTTATTAACTTTTTTGATTTTTGTATTGTAACTTTTCTTACTCTTATTTGAAAAAATAAAGAAAAATGCTCGAAATCGTCCCATAATCCCTCCCCATTTTTAAAAAAGGTGCTAAAGTAGTGAAAATCCCCCATTTATTTCTCCAAATTCATCCCCAGAGGTTGTTTAAGGTGTCCCCTTCCAGAAGTTGTTGCAGTCATATCTACAAGTACATAGCTACAAATGCATGTCAGACAGTTTTTGTTATGATTCTCATTTCTGACCAATCAATATATCAAAAATATCTTTCCCCATCAGTACGTACGGATCTGACTCATTCCTAGCAAACGAGGTGTAGAGGTGTTAGAAGAGTGCATCAGCAACTGAGCCACCCTGTGGCTGAGCAGGGACCCGGGGCCAAACAGCGTTGACATGTCATGGGGCTCCGCTAGATCCTCAGTGCATTAGAACAGACGTGCTTGCTGGTGAACACAGGAAGCACGTGGAAACAGAGCCCATTGGAGTGCCCAGGTGAGCTTTAGCACCTGAGTCCTTGACAGACAGTACCCCACAGGACACCAAGGAGGGCACAGGGGCCTTTCCTGGGCCATGTTGGGGCTGAAGGACACGGACTGTCCTCTCCAGCCTATGAATGAGGGTGTCAGCCCTGGGAAGATAAAGGGGCCACGAGTCTGGACCGGAAGCAGACCGCCTCCACCCCACTCTCATTTAACCACTCTGATCTCCTTTGTTCATCTGTGAAATGTTGGTCACCCTTGATCCCTGTCAGCCAACGTATGTAAAATATTTCTAAGCCCT
>NW_007796647.1:0-1390 GCF_000696425.1 Galeopterus variegatus | reverse complement strand
CTTTTTAAATTTTGGTATGTTGTGTTACTGTTTTCACTGTCAAAAAGTTTCTAATTTTAGTGTCATTTTCATGGCTCACTGGTAGTTTGGAAGTTTGTTCTTTAACTTGCATGTAATTGTGAACTACTGAAGTATCATTCAATTAACAATTTTCTGTTTAAATCCATTGTGGCCAGAGAACATACATTGTATAATTTCAATCCTCAAATTTATTGAAGATATTTTATGGTATCGCAAATGGTCTTTCCTGGAATATGTTCCAAAGGCTTGAGTAGATTGGGTATTCTGTTGTTGGGTGTTGTGTCTGTATATACATGTCTGTAAATTCAAGTTGTTTTATAATGTTGACTTATAAAGACTTCTATACCGTTGTCTGTCTTATGCATACGTGTTCTATCGAAAATTGAAAGTTGCACTTGACATATCTGAATAGTTACATAGAACAGTCTGTTTCACCCTTAATTTCTTCTCTATTTTTATTTGATGTTGGACTTGTTTTGTGCATGTATGCCTATAATTGTTATGGTGTCCTCATGGCTGACACTTAAGTCATCAATGACTCTCTTTATTCCTAGTAATAATTTTGTTTATTTGGCATTAGTATGGTCAGCCAGCGTATCTGTGTTATGATTATGTTTACATTTTATATCTTTTCCTGCCCATTAACTTTCAACCTGTTCATACTGTTGAATTCAATGTGTTTCTCTTGTGCTCAATATATAGTTTATTCTTTTCTTTTAATGCTATTGGACAAGGCTTTAAAAATTTTTTAAATTTTGTTTTACTTGATAGATTGTAATGGTATGTGCTTTTGAGGTACAATTTGATGTTTCAACACATGTATACATTTTGAAATTATGAAATCAGGCTAACTCACATATTCATTATCTGACACACTGATTTCTTTGTGGTGATAACATTTGAAGTCCACTTTGTTAGCAACTTTGAAATATACATTATTATTAACTCTATTCATCAAGCTGTGCAATAGATCACCATAACTTATTCCTTCTGCTGAAGTGAAACTTCATACTCCTGAACCAACACATTCCCAATGATATTTTACCCCATCCTAAACCTCAGTTTTGGTAAACTTCATTCTTCTCTATTAGTTTGACTTTTTAATAGTCCACATATAAGTAAAATTAAGTGGTGCTTGTCTTTCTGTCCCTGGCTTATTTTATTTAACACAACATATTCTAGATTCTTCTATGTTGCCACGATTGACAATTTGTTTCCTTTCTAATGTCTGAGTAGAATTTTATTTTATATGTAAACATTTATTTTATCCATTCATTGATTGATGAGTGGTTCTGTAGTTTTGACATTTTGACTGTTGTGAATAATGGTGCCATAAACATGGGAGGGCTGACATCTCTTTCTCATACTG
>NW_007796646.1:0-1390 GCF_000696425.1 Galeopterus variegatus | reverse complement strand
TTAGAAATGAAAAAGATGATATTACAACTGATACATCTGAAATACAAGGAAACATTCAAGATTACTATAAACAACTATATGCCAACAAATTTGAAAATATGGAGGAAAGGAATAAATTTCTGGACATACACAAGCTACCAAAACTGAGCCAAGAAGATGTAGAAAATCTGAACAGACCAATAACAATAAAGGAGATTGAAGCTGTTATCAGAAGGCTCCCAACAAAGAAAAGCCCAGGACCAGATGGATTCACAGAAGAATTTTACCAAACTTTTAAAGAGGAATTTACACCAATTCCTTACAAACTATTCCAAAAGATTGAAACAGAGGCAAATCTCCAAACTCATTCTATGAAGCAAACATCATCCTGATACCAAAACCAGGTAAAGATACAACTAAAAAAGAAAACTACAGGCCAATATCCTTGATGAATATAGATGCAAAAATCCTCAATAAAATACTAGCTACAGAATACAGCAACACATAGGTAAAATTATTCACACGGTCAAGTGGGATTCATCCCAGGGATGCAAGGTGGGTTCAACATTCGCAAATCAATAAATGTGATACACCATATTAATAAAATCAAACACAAGGACCTTATGGTCATCTCAATAGATGCTGAAAAAGCATTTGATAAAATTCAACATTCGGGGCCGGCCCAGTGGCACACTGGAGAGTGCGCCACTTGGGAGCACAGCAGCGCTCCCGCTGAGGGTTCGGATCCCATGTGGAGACTGGTTCCCGCTCACTGGCTGAGCGCGGTGCGGGCGCAACGCTGAGGGTTGCAATCCCATTGCTGATCCCCGGTACGGGCGCAACACTGAGGATTGCGATCCCGTTACCGGTCAGTAAAAAAGACAAACAGGAAAAAAAAAATTCAACATTCGTTCATGACAAAGACCCTCTATAAGTTAGGTATAGATGGAAAGCATCTCAACATAATTAGAGCCATATATGAAAAACCCACTGCCAATATCATCCTGAAGGGGGAAAAGCTGAAAGCTTTTCCTTCAAGAACAGGATCTAGACACGGATGCCCACTCTCACCACTCCTATTCAACATAGTGTTGGAAGTACTAGCCAGAGCAATCAAAGAGAAGGAAATAGAGGGCATCCAGACTGGAAAAGATGAAATCAAACTGTCCCTTTTTCCAGATGACATGATTCTAAATATCAAACAGCCTAAAGCCTCTACAAAAAAATTCTTGGAGTTGATAAATGATTCCAGCAAAGTAGCAGGATACAAAATCAACACACAAAAATCAGTAGCATTTCTATTCTCCAATAGTGAACATGCAGAAAGAGAAATCAAGAAAGCTTGGCCCATTACAATAGCCACCAAAAAAATAAAATACTTAGGAACTGAGTTAACCAAGGATGTGAAAAA
>NW_007796645.1:0-1390 GCF_000696425.1 Galeopterus variegatus | reverse complement strand
TTTAGTCCTTAAATTTGAGTCCTTAAAGTTCGGGCAAACCATAGCTTATTAGTACTGGCTGGTTAGCTCAATTGGTTAAAAACTTGTGTTGATAACATGAAGGTCCAGGGTTCAATCCCTGTTACTGGCCAGCTGCCAAAAATAGTTAAGGAAAAAACTGATCATAATTATAATCAGGAAATATATAAATGGTGGCAAATTTTGCATTACTACTAAGGAAGTGTTTGGAATACAGGTGTTAAACTAGGACCTACTTTTGTCTTTTGTGTATTCCTGTGAGATTTCTAGAGGCACTTAACTCTGAAAAGAAAAGGACAGGTTAAAGAATTTACCTTCTCTCAACTGTGGCCTCATTTTGGCTTTTTTACTTTTGTGTTCTCTTTAATCATTTACAGTCCAAATTTTATGGAATATGAGGATAGTGGAGGTTTTGGTGGACTGTGGGGGATGGGGGGGATATGAGGAAGAGTTCCAGAATTTCCATCCTTTCAGCCATAACATTTTAAAATTATTTTGTTCACATTGAATTGACTTTGTTGAGTGAACATTTTTTATAACATTAGTGTGGTTCATCCATTCGGTTATTTCACTTTGGCCAGAGAAACCAGGAAAGGAGTCTCTGATGTCTGAAAAGTTTGAGGGGGACTCCCCATTATTTTTATTCTTTTTCTCTTGCTGCTTTGGCCAAATGGCAGCCCCACTTGTGTGGAACTTCACAACAACCTTGGAGCATAAAACTGACAGAACTTCATCCTTTGGCCAGAGGAGCCAGAAAAAGGGGCTCCTGGGAACCAGAGTGTGTAGGGAAAATATAGAAAGGAGAGAGCTGGAGAAAGAGGGTCTTATAATTTTGTTTATGAAGTGACATAAGTGCCCGGCTCACCATAGAGCTGTGTGCTTGGAACAAATCCAAAGAAGCATAGCCAAAGCTTCCAGAACTGAACTGTGTTATAAACCAATGATCAAGACCCAGACATACCTCTGAGTGGCTCATGTGCCATGTACAATATTGATTCTAAGTATACTGTAGAAAGTTGGGTATGAATATCCTAATCCCTACAGCAGCCACTAGAAACAGTTAAGCCAAAAAGGCAGTAGCTAAGTTAAAGTGGAGACTAAAAAATATTTAGGGCCGGCCCCATGGCTCACTCAAGAGAGTGCGGCTCTGGTAGCACTGAGGTCGCGGGTTCGGATCCTATATAGGGATGGCCGGTGCACTCACTGGCTCAGTGTGGTGCAGACCATACCGTGCCTAGGGTTGCGATCTCCTTACCGGTCAAAAAAAAAAAAATATTTAGATGATCCAAAAGAAGCAAGAAAGACGGACAAAAAGGAGTAGAAAACGGAGGAAACAGCAAATCAAATTAAAAAATTATAGGCCTAAAAACCA
>NW_007796644.1:0-1390 GCF_000696425.1 Galeopterus variegatus | reverse complement strand
AACAGAGTATTGATGAACTAATGGGGCTGGGAAGACAATCGGTATTGATGACACTCTTGTGGACATGTAGAAGTGGAAATATATATCCTGAAGTAAAGCAAAACGTGAATGACTTTCCACTTGTTTAACTACTTGAAACTGTCTTAAAGGGAGCTAGCTGGAGAGATCCTTGATTTATTACAATGAATGGAAACCATGATACGGGACTTTTGCCCCATTTTTTTCAGTTCAACAGCCGGCAAGCATTTATCAACCACCACAATGAGTCAGACGCAGGGTATGGTGAGCAGGATGCTGACACATAACGGTCACATATTATATGATTTCATTTGCATGAAATGTCCAGAATAAGCAAATCCATAAAAACAAAAAGCCGATTAGTGGTTTCCAGGAGCTGATGCATGGGGAGATAAGAAGTGACTACTAAGGTGTCAGAATTTCTTTCGCTTAGCATAATATTTCCAAGGATTATCTATGTCGTAGCATACATCATTTCTTGTATATATACATGAAACAACAGGGTCGTTTCCACCTTTTGGCAGATTGAATAATACTGCTACATTCAGGTATCTGTTTTTGTGTGGACACATGTTTTAAATGCCCTTGAGTATGTATGTATGAGTGGAATTACTGGGACATATGGTGATTGTATGTTTAACTTTCGGAGGAACTGTAAAACATTTTTGCAAAGAGCCTGCACCATTTTGATTTCCTTCTGCAATATATGGAGGTTCCAGTTTCTTCACATTCTAAATAACACTTGCTATTGTCCATCTTTTATGATTATAACCATTCAAGTGGGTGTGAATTATTATCTCATTGAATTTGCATTTCCCTAATGACTGAGGATGTTGAGCATCTTTACGTGTGCTTATTGGCCCTTAGTACATGTTTCTTTGTAGACATGTCTATTCTAACTCTTTGCCCACTTTTAATTGAGCTGTCTTTTTAATTGAATTATAAGAGATTTTTAAATACTCAAAATCAAGTCTCTTATCATATATGATTTGCAAGTATTTTGTCTTTTTACTTTTTTGAATAAATTCTTTGAAGCACAAAAGTTTTTAATTTTATGAAGTTCAATTATTTAATTTTTTTTTCTTGTACTTTCAATATCATATTTAAGAAATTATTTCCTAATCCATAATCATAAAGATTTATTCCTATGCAGCTAAGATTTGTAGTCTTATTACTTAGACTTAGGTCTTTGATCCATTAAAGTTAATTTTTGCATTTGATGTGAAGTAGTCCAAGATCATTTGCATGGGATATTCAGTGTCCCAAGACCACTGGTTGAAAAAACTATTATTTCATCATTGAACTTTCAGGGAACACTTGAAGATAATTGTTGGGAAAATAGAACAATTTAATCAGGTCCTCTCGCCTCAGG
>NW_007796643.1:0-1390 GCF_000696425.1 Galeopterus variegatus | reverse complement strand
TGGGCTGGGGCGGCCGCGGCGCCGCCGTCTGTGCCTACGTGCGCATGGTCTTCCTGGCGCTCTACGTGCTGTTCCTCGCCGACGAGGAGTTCGACGTGGTCGTGTGCGACCAGGTGAGGCGGTCGCCGGGCCGGCCGCGCGAGCGTTGGCCGCACTGTGGAGGACACGCATGGCCTCTAAGGGAGGACCTCTGCCGTCTGCGGTTCGGAAAGCTTGGAACTGACCTAAGAAGTCAGAGCTGGGAGTGAGACTGGTTCTGCAGCTTGAGTGTGGACCCCTTAAAGGTGCACATTGCAGGGCCCCATGCTCCGGGAAGTTTTCATCCTGGATCCCTGAGGTGGGGCCCAGAAATCTGCATTTTAACTGGGTCGTCGGATGATTCTGAAGCAAACAGGCCTTGGGGCTCGTTCTAAAAATACTTCTTGTATTGTCTTCGCTCTTCTCTATTATTTCTGTTAATTCTACTTCCATACAGGCCACTCTGATTCTAAACAGTGTCATGTGTTTAAAAACCAAGCTAAATATGACTTTCCCCCATTAAAACTGTAGCAGGGCTTCCCATTGGTCTTTGGAGAAAAGTCCACGTTCTTTACCTTGGTAAATAACATCCACATGGGTGTGCTATTTTAGACTCTTCTTATGTTCCCCCTACCCCCCAGAAAAATGTATTTCAAAAAGTAACATTCGCTCAGCCCTAAAAATTAAAATAGTATAAAAGGGTAAAATATAAAAGTCCCATCCCATTTCTCTCCCTGAGAATAGCCGCTATTAACAGTTTCTCCTGTATCCTTCCAGATATATTCTTTTATTAAAGGACGCTAACATTGTGACCAGTTTTTTCGGAATAGATCAGTATTGTAATGAATATCGTTTTATTTTTTTTATTTTTTTATTTTTTTGCAAGCATGTCTTTTGAGTAAATTTCTAGAAGTAACGTTGGTGGGGCAATTTATTCTCTTGCAGTGTGTGACAGAGCCTGTTACTCCGCGCTCTTGTACACATGGGATATTGTCGACCATTTTCATCTTTGCCAAACTGATAGGTAGAAATGGCACCACATTTGTATTTGTATTTCTTTAATTGTGTCTCCTGAGCTATATTTGATCATCTTTGCCTGTGTGGGAGCTTTTTGGTTTTAAGAAATATGGACATTTACCAAACATCCTACTTGTATCAGTAAGCACAAGGCAGCTGAGACTGTAGTGTAGAGAAGAAATTCTGGGCTTGGAAGTAGGAGACCTGGATTCGAGTTCCATATCTGCCACTTTAGCTAAGTAGCCTTGGATAAATTTCACAATATACCTAAAACTGACCTTCTTGAGGTATTAATTAAGTGAGCTGGGGATTAAGCGACTTGTAGAGATTACTCAACAAGACAGTCTCTAGTAAT
>NW_007796642.1:5554-6944 GCF_000696425.1 Galeopterus variegatus | reverse complement strand
AAAAAACTACTGCCGTGACCTTTGCTCTTGACTGGTCTGTTTTTGCTTTGACTGGACCACTTCCACCTCTTGGTAGTCATGGCTTTGACTCTGCTTTGTCTTCAGGATCGGACTGGTAAGGCCATGTTTCATCTCCCATTATAATTCTTCAAAGACATGCTTCAGGATCTTGATCCCACTTGTTTAAAATTTTTATTGAAAGCTCTGCTCTTTGTGGCTGATCTGGGCACAACAGTTTTGGCACCCATTGAGTAGAAAGTTTGCTCAACTTTAATTTTTCGGTCAGAATTATGTAAGCTGAGCCAATTGAGATGTCTATGGTGTTGGCTACTGTTTCTGCTGTTTGTTGTTGGTCCTCTTCAATTAGGGCATGACTGAGACTATTTTTTTCCCCCACAGATTGATGTGGATGGTGTGCCACTACAGCCTTCACCTTCAACATCATCTTGTCCCTTCTTAAAGCAAGTTATCTGTTTGTAAACTGGTGATTTATTTGGGGCATTGTGTCCATAAACTTTTCATAAAGCACCAGTGACTTCACCATTCCTCCACCCAAGCTTCACCATCAATTTGAGGTTTGTTCTTGCTTCAATTTTAGCAGAATTCACATTGCTCTGGTCGGGGCTCTTTTCAAACTGATGTCTTATTCTTCTTAGTGCCTCAGACTATATCCCATTCAGACATATAACAAGTTAGTATGAGTTTATTTTGTGCAAAAAAATTTTGCGATCCAAGCAGTTTTTTCATAATACACATTTTTCTATGAACTTTTTGAAGACCCCTCATATTAATTAAATAATTATCAATCTATCCCATACCAAGCTAAATAACTATAAGAAATCCATTAGGTAAGTGCCAAGAGAATGAAAGATAAAGGAGGTGCCAGGAATAGAAGACACAGAACCTGGTGGTGTGGAGTCAACCACAAAGGCTCCCAGAGATGATGGGACTTGAGTAGCATCTTGATTAGATTTCAACAGAGGAAGCTCTCAAAGTGATATATCTGATTCCAGTAGCTTTTCAAACTCTTTTGACTGTGACAAATGAGACATACATCTTACATCACAATGAGACATCTATCTTATATCAAGATTCAGTACCTGTATTCATATATGGGTACCATAGAAAGAACAGTTTAATGAAGCAGTTCTTATTTCTGCTCTGTGAATGTGCCATGATATTTTTCTGTTCTACCCTGTTCCATGTCATGCTATGTCTTTTTTCTCCTCCTCCTCCTCCTTCTCCTGCTGCTGCTGCTGGACAGACCCATTAAAATCATTTCACAGCCAACTAACGGGCTGTGACTAACCTCTGGACTAAAAACTCCAGAGGAACAGAGATCACAGCTGTTTTTTTTCACACCACTATTCCTAGAATCTAGTAAGTCCCC
>NW_007796642.1:0-517 GCF_000696425.1 Galeopterus variegatus | reverse complement strand
TTTTTTTATTTATTTTCTTTTTTCTTATATATCCAAGTTAAGTTGTTAGTAGTCTGAAATAATCTGTTATAACTGTAACATGTTTTTTGTATGACTCATGGTAACCATAACACAAAAACTTATGAGATATACTAGAATAAATAACAAGAAATCAAAATATACTGATAGAGAACACCACTCAATCACAAAGGAAAACAGTAAGATCAGAAAAAAAGAAAATAAAGATTAACAAAACAACCAGAATAAAAGTTATAAAATGGCAGTAACAAGTCCCTATATATCAAAAATAACTCTAAATGTAAATGGATTAAATGTCCAATTAAAAGACACAGAGTGGCTAAATGGTTTATAAAACAAGAACCAACAATATTCTGCCAACAAGAAACTCACTTCACCTATAAAGACACACACCAACTGAAAGTTAAGGGATGGAAAAAGATATTTGAGGGCCGGCCTGGTGGCGCACTCGGTAGAGTGCGGCGCTTGGGAGCATGGTGGTGCTCCCGCTGAGGGTTCG
>NW_007796641.1:0-1390 GCF_000696425.1 Galeopterus variegatus | reverse complement strand
AACTCTAGAACTATGTTACCTGGGTTCTAAGCTCACCTCTTATTAGTTTTGAGACCCTGGGTAAGTTACTTAACCTCTCTGCAGACTGGATGCACACTTTGTGCTCTGCACAGCTCTGAGGGGTATCATTCATGCAGTCTACAGTGAGAACGGCAGGCTGTGTGGAGACATGGGAGCTGTGTGGTGCAGCGGCACAGGGAAGCCTGTCTCTCTGTGCTTTGTGTTCCCATCTGTAAAATGAGGATAATAATAGTACCCACCTCCTAGGTTTGTTCTGGGTATTCAATGAATTAATACACATGAAATGCACAAAACTGTAGCTGGCACAGAGCAAATATAAAATAAATGTTAACTATCATTATTACTGTCACCACCACCACCACCACAATCATTATCAGCAACTGCATCATTAAGATAAGTCCAGGAAGGGTGTCTGTGTCCTTAGGTCCCAACCCATCTGATCTCTCGAACACAAAGTCCAAGCTCCGCTCCAATTCTGTCTGGTGAAAAGATATTTACCCTTACTAAGAGATGAAGTCTTCATTGTCTAATGAGGGTCTGAGAGAGACCTCTTCTCCAGAGAGGCCAATGGCCTGAAGGCAGTGGCACCTGCTGGAAATGATGCAGATCTAGAAATTGCTCCGAGATTGCTACAAGCTGAGGGAACTCTCCATGGTCCTGTCTTATGAAGTCCAAACTGACTGCGCTGTCCACCCCCAGAGTTCTGACTATTGGCTTTGCCACAGGCAACTCATCAAGAAACTCCCCTTGTTAAGACTTTGCTTAGATTCTGGCAATGTTTTACCCTGCCTAAAACAAAGTATCTATGATGGTGGAATTTATAGACCTTTAACAGACAAGAGAGAGTATTTTGGACTGAGGGGGCTTCCAAAATGTCTACTCTACTGGTGGCTATCTCCAGCTAACCCTGATGAGCATGTGTCCCTGTTATTATATCACATATCTTCCTTGTGGTCCCATAAATATGTTACCTTAAGTAAAATATTCAAAAGCAAAGATAAAGGAGATGTGTCACATATAGTAGGACCTGTTCAAAGATGCTGATGATACTAGGGTCAAACTCCAGGGTGTTCTGTCACTAGAGCAGGACTGGAGTTCTGTTCTTGAAGATGATAGGCAGGGTTTTATCCTGGCACCTTGAAATCATACAGAGGGAGGGAGTGGTAGATTGTGGGAATACTTGGAATTGCCCCACCCAAGGCTTAACTCTGACACATTTTCTAAATCTGGCTGGTTGCAGTGGAAACTTAGGGAAAATACAAAAAGCGAAAGTTGTAGGTAGTCCTTAGATCTCAGACCAGGAATTGGATCTGAACTTTGGATTATCTTAGATCTGACTGAAGGTGTTAGAGGTAAGGGGCAGGGAAAA
>NW_007796640.1:0-1390 GCF_000696425.1 Galeopterus variegatus | reverse complement strand
ATTTAGTTGGTGCAATGTATC
The DNA here is from genome assembly GCF_000696425.1 of Galeopterus variegatus. Lineage (NCBI taxonomy): Eukaryota > Metazoa > Chordata > Mammalia > Dermoptera > Cynocephalidae > Galeopterus > Galeopterus variegatus. The sequence goes on along the minus strand of NW_007796640.1, from coordinate 1,369 downwards.
AACAACCCTTGCTCTTATATTCCCAAATGTTTAAGAATGAGGCTTTTCTAGCGCCTTCAATATATACAATACAAATAGGATATTTGTTTAATAACAAACCCAATGTAATAGTTTGAAGTGTTTAAAATATTTAATACAATAATATTTAATATTAAAAATATACTAAAATATTATGGACAAGAGCTTTAAATTACAAACTTGAAATCCAATAATATTATAGCATTTTATATATAAACTGAATATTTCTATTTCTTTCTCCTGTTCTTTCTGCCATTATTGCCATACATCTTATTTCTGTGTATGTTTTATGCTCTGTATTTTTGTTTTAAACAGTTAATTATATTTAAACATTTTTTAAAATTAAATATAAAAATTAAATACTGTGTAAAAGATTTTTTTTCCTCCTACATGTTTACTGATTGGAAGATGGCAATACTGCCCAAAGCAATATACAGATTCCATGCAATCTTTATCAAAATTCCAACTGCCTCTTTTGCAAAAAGGAATGAGGTACTAATATGCTACAAGAACTTCTATGTCATGCCCATAAGGCAAAGAACATGCCTTCCACCTGACTTTCTCTTCTTCCTGCTGGATGATATGGAGCAGCAAAGGCAAACACTGGAGTAGCACCATCTTACACACAAGACAAAATTCATATGTTGAAGGTGGCAGAGCAACTAGAAAAAAAGAAGCCAGATTTTTCACACTGGCTCCAACATATATAACTGTTTATGCTCAGATTGTGACAGGAGAGAGAAATAAATTTCCATTTTGTTTTAGCAACTATTAGGCCTTTCATATGATAGATGAGTCTTTATTCTAACTAATACAGCAATCCCTAGTTTGCTTATGCAGTTGCTTCCAGCACCATTTCATCCATGGAGGTTTATATAATAAAATAATTCAGAATAACTTGAAGAAACCAATCACTGTACTTTCCTGGAGTGAAAAGAAATGGGATAGCCACTTTCTCTTTGCTGATATCCACTAACAAAAGAAAATGAGTCAAGTGGCAAAAATAAAATCAATGTAAAATTAGTGAGGACTGGATGGCTGCCACGTCATAGGCAGGATACTGAGTACTAGGTGTGGTGAGCAAGAATGACATAGTCCTGTCTCCATAAAGCTTGAAGTTTGGTTGGAAAAGTGAACAAAGGCCATGTGAGGGTGCTATGAAAGCATTCAGCATTAGTATTTTATCTACTCGGGGCTCAGTGTGAAATGGGGGAGGGAGATATGTGTGTGTGTGTATGTGTGTGTAGAGGATGATATGGTGTGTAGGAAAAGCTCCTCAGCTCCTGACTGATTTCTCTTTCATCCAACTCAGAGTTTTGACAGAACCCAGCACACTCTAGAAGCCTGGGGA
>NW_007796639.1:0-1390 GCF_000696425.1 Galeopterus variegatus | reverse complement strand
CCCGTGGCCTTGGTGTTATCAGCACCACACTCTCCCGAGTGAGCCACAGGCCAGCCCAAACCTTTTCCTCTTCTACCATTTCCCCTTTTTGTGCTTTGCACATACTATTCTCTTAGTAAATATTATTGTAACAACTCAAAATACTACTTTGTAAAACAAAATAATTCAATTTTATCACTATAAAACCACTAAAGTAAAAAAACAAAACAATTTTAAGACAGGGCTACATAGTACAGTTACGTTGTTATTAATCACCTAGTGAACTCTAAAGTCAAGAAAGTAAACTATCTCTGCCTAGAGTGAATTTTATATTTTGACTTCTCCTAAATGTCCCACGAAGGAACCACATTTATTGACAACTCTCCACCAGACTTTAAGTAGTAAATTAGGTTTACTTTGAAATTTAGGAAGGATTTTCTATTACCTAAAATAAATTTGTTATACTTATATCATGCAAGAAAGAGAAAAAATTCGGTTTCTGAGAAGATTGAGCTCTTTGGGGTTTGCAGTATTTTAATTAATGACACACTCAAATATCTTAAATCTTGACTCTTTGCTCAAAATTTTTTCTATTATCATAAATTTATTCTCTTGTGTTAGGACAAATCTAAAGTAGCAAAGTGAAGTGTAAAATGGAGCCAATTATTCAGATAATTGAAATAAAATGCTTTTTCTTCATTACTGTATGTTTTCTTCATTACTTTTTAAAACCTGATTATATGTAGAATTATCCCATGTCCCTCTCTAATAATGTGCATAGTTAAATCATATTATTTAAAGTTTCTGATACTTATGAACTTTATGACTTTTGAGACTTGTTCTATGTAGGTAAATAACTCCATTAGCGGGGTTAAAATATGTCTGTGAAATTAAATTAGAATTAAAATATTAGGCTTCAGTTGATGAAATTAAGGTATTAGAAAGTTTATACAAATAAACACATTAAAGTCTCTTCCTTAGAGACTAGGTCTCTAAAATAAAATGAAGGGCCAAAGTTATTGTCTCAATACATGAAGTCCGAAATCATGTCTGACATGCAAAATGTACAAAGTTTTTTTAAACAAGACTTTTTGCTTGAATCATTCAAACTTGCCCCTTACTTTGCACACTTATTTTTGTCATCTAAAACTTCAAGATGCAATGATCTTTTCCATAATGGTGTAAAGTAGAAAAGGGACACAAATTCACTTCTTAGAACAGAAATTATCTGCTAATAATTCAGAAAATTAAGTTTTTCTCTTTCACACGCTGTAATTATCCTCATATATTAGTTTCACTTTTGCTTTTAAAATACTCCTTATTTGTCTCTTTTAAAATATTTATTTAAGGCTGCAGATGTAATAATTTGGGGGCAGCTAGCTCATTAAATAGGAAACATAAATGTGTTAGT
>NW_007796638.1:0-1391 GCF_000696425.1 Galeopterus variegatus | reverse complement strand
AAAAAAAAGTATTTATCAAAACATTTTTCTCTCAAACTCTTACTTGGTTTCTTGGTTCACCCAGTGACTCTTGATTTTTTTCTGGTAAAAACTAGCCCAGCCATAGTTAGCAGATCTCTGTTCTTTTTAGTTAGCCTTCCCAGGCTGGGACATTCTAATTTGTGTACCCAAGCATTTTATGAGAACATGAACATCCAAATGTTAGTTCTTCAATTGGAATTTCTGCCATTAAACTGCTGTGAAAAATAAGTACTTCATAGCTCTTGACAATGATAAATACAATGTCCTTTCATGCTGTGGCAGATGTGCATTTATAGATATCAATTCACTTTGCCTCAGGGATTTTAGTTCCATTAAAAAATACATTTTCCTCCTATTTTCCTTTGTGAAAACTAACATTATGATGTAATGTGTGGGGTTCATCTGAGTATGATAGTCATCTGTATATTATAGAGCAGTGTTCTAAAGAGAATTTTTGGAAGGAATGTTCCAAGAAAGCAGAACTCTTGAAGCAGTGTACACATTGCACAGAGTGGTCCATTAAGTAGCCACAAATGCTATGGGACTCACTTTAAATAAATCAAGCAGCTGCAGTTTAACTTTGAAATAATCCCTGTTGGGGGTAGGGAAGGATGAGAATTCTGGTCTTACGGAGTGGTTTGCTTTCTGGACACTTAATGTAGATTAACCAGTGTGGTCCACCTGTGCCCTTCAGCCTCTTACCTGTCTCACTTATTACAATGGGATATTTAAAATGTGTGAAGTTATCAATTTGATATCAGCCCATGTGATTCTCACCAATCGTGTCAAGAGGAGGAAGTATGTAACAGGACTGCTTAAGAGCATTCAGCAGGAGAAATTAAAACATGATGATATATGCCGCTTAGTTCCTGCTGGCCATGCCAGAAATTATAGTTAAACTGCTGGGCTATACATATACCCAAAATGTCCAGATATTCAGATTCTTCTGTGTAGCAGAATAACAAAAACATGCCAAGTTTACAGCACGGTCACAGTTTCAGCCACACTTTAAATTGCAAAAACTGAAAATAGTAGTTTACAAATTTATCCATACTCGCTATCTCACTCCTTCAAGAGAGACTCATTTATGATGAAAGCCGAGTTGGTGAGATACCTGAGGTTTAGCATCGTTTAATTCAGGGTTGGCAGACTACAGCCCTGGAGCCAAATCCACCCTACTGCCTGTTTTGGTAAATAGAATTTTATTGGAACACAGCCACGCTTGTTCCTTTACTTATTGCTCATATAGCTGCTATTTCACTACCATGGCAGAGCTGAGTAATTTTGACAGAGATCATATGGCCCACAAAGCTGAAAATATTTACTAGCTGGCCCTATAGAAAGTCTTTCTTTTTTTTTTTTTTTTTTTT
>NW_007796637.1:0-1391 GCF_000696425.1 Galeopterus variegatus | reverse complement strand
TTTAAAAGGAGAGTAAAGGGCCGAGCCCATGGCGCACTAGGGGGAGTGCGGCACTGGGAGCGCAGGGGTGCTCCCGCCACGGGTTCCGATCCTATATAGGGATGACCGGTTCGCTCACAGTGATCACTGGCTGAGCACGGTGCAGCCGGCCTCAAAAAGGACAAAAAAATAAAATAAAATAAAAAAATAAAAGGAGAGTAAATAGGGAGGTTGGTTTCTTGCTCTCTCTGCTCCACCATTTTTACAATGTGATACCCTGCATCACTGAAGTCACCACCAAAGAAAACCTTCACCAGATGTGTTTCCTGGACTTTGGACTTCCAGTCTCTGAAACAGTAGGGAATAAGTTTTGTTTCCTTATAAATCACCCGGTTCCAGCTATTTTGTTATAAGCAACAAATATGGACTAATATACCATCTTAATGGAATTTTCAGAAAAAAGTCTTCATATTTTGCTTAATTGTAGTCTTTTGCAAGAAAAGTTTTGTAATTTATAAGAAGAATACTAAATTAACTCGTGGAAACATATTTATGCCATTTTTTTCTATGTTATTCCAGACGATATTAGCTGAACACTACTCAGAAGGTTTTCCAAGCCATATCAAATGCGATCAATATGTTTGAGAAAGCAAGGCAGAAAAAAAGTAAATTTCTTATATATACATATACTTACGATTTATAATTTAGTAAGTTCCATATACATTTTTCTCATCTTTACATATAATATATTGAGTCATATACTATAATATTTCATTTAAGAATGATATCTTTTTCTAAATAGGTTCAGGGATAGTTAATACTTGATTTAACTCAACTATTGAGATTTACTCAGTGGAACTCTTTGAAGAGTCTCTGTTGCTAGATGTCAGTGAATAAACTATTTAATATGCTTTTGCCTGCTATTATACTCCCCTATTTCTCTTTATTAATATCCCAGTGTTATTAAGAATGGATTACAGTTGAAATATAAGTGCTGAGGAAAACTTTATGTGCAGTCCCCTAACCACCTCTCTGTGCTTCTTACATGTTACCTGATACCAGTAATAAGGAAGAACAATGGAACTTTCGTACTTGAATCAGAGATAGAATAGAAGAATTAGGCTGACTTTATGAAATCCAAGAGTTATTTATTCTAATCTTTAGTCATGTGACCTTGAAAGATAAATTAATCCTTCTGGGACTTAAAGCCATTATCTGTAAATTCTGATTTATAATTGATAATATTTATCTCCTTGATTTTATGAAGAATTTAAAAGATGAATATAAATGAATATGACTGCTTTACAGTGTGACTCTCATGTAGTAGGCACACAAGGAAAATGTTAGTTCCTCTTGTTTCTTTTTTTTCTTTATGATTCTGAAGCCACATTAAGCAAAAATATCAAATTCCT
>NW_007796636.1:0-581 GCF_000696425.1 Galeopterus variegatus | reverse complement strand
TGAGCTCGGTCTGATGAGTTTACTTAGATTGATGTGCTTGGTTTGATAAAATTACTTAGATCGATGAGCTCGGTCCGATGAATTTACTTAGATCGATGAGCTTGGTCTGATGAGTTTACTTAGATCGATGTGCTTGGTCTGATGAGTTTACTTAGATCGATTAGCTCAGTCTGATGAGTTTACATAGATTGATGTGCTTGGTCTGGTGTCTTTTCTTACATCTGTGTGCTTGGTCTGATGAGTTTACTTTGATCGATGTGCTTGGTCTGATGAGTTTACTTAGATCGAAGGGCTTGGTCTGATGAGTTTACTTTGATCGATGTGCTTGGTCTGATGAGTTCATTTGATCGATGTGTTTGGTCTGATGAGTTTACTTAGATTGCACATCTTTGTCTGATGAGTTAACTTAGACCAATGAACTTGGTCTGATGAGTTTACTTACATCGATCATCATGGTCTGATGAGTTTACTTAGATCAATGATCTTGGTCTGATGAGTATACTTAGATCGATGAGCTCTTTCTGATGTGTTTACTTTGATCAATGACCTCGGTCTGATGAGTTTCCTTAGATCGATGAGCT
>NW_007796635.1:0-1391 GCF_000696425.1 Galeopterus variegatus | reverse complement strand
TGCGATCCCGTTGCCGGTCCCCGGTCCGGTACGGGGGCAACACTGAGGGTTGTGATCCGTTGCTGGACACGGAAAAAGACAAAAAAAAAAAAAAAATGCAATATCTTTCACTCAGAAATTTCACTGCTAGGAATTTATCCTATAGTTGTACTCAAACAAGTACACAAAAATACATGTACAGGAATATTTATTGTTGTAATAGCAAGAAACTAAAAACAAATGACCTTCAATTAGAGACTTGGTTTAAAACAGGTACAATCTTTTGTTGCCATCACAAAGAATGAGGTAGATCTATTTGTGCTGACCTGTGAAGTTCTCCAAAATCTATAATTAGGGTAAAGCAGGTGGCAGAGCAAGAAGATGTATATATATTTATCTCAATCCCATCTGTACATTTTTTAAAAGATAGCCCTACAGATGTGCATTGTATTAGTCTGTTTCTGTTGCTTATAACAAAATACTTGAAACTGGGTGATTTATAAAGAACATGAAATTTACTGCTCACAGTTTCTGAGGCTGAGAAGTCCAAAGTCCATCTGGTGGTGGTGACAGTGACCCAGGGGTCTCACATTGCATGGTGGAAGCAGAGAAGGAGCAGAGAGAGACTCATCTCCTCATTCACTCTCTTTTGAAAGCCCTCAGATCCACGCCCCTGACCACCATTTTTAATCCATTTTCTACAGCACTCCTGTCAATTGCCATCATAGGATCTCCCACCCTCTCACAGTCACAGTGGGGGCCAAGTTTCTAATACATAAAACTTGGGGGACACAATTCAAGTTCCAGTGAGTTTGCTGGGGGCATAATTCAATCCACTCCATGCATGTACTATTTCTGGAAGGATGCTCAAAGCCTTGCAATGCCAGTCACCTCTGGGGAGCAGGGACCGCAGGGAGCTGCAGGACTTTATACCTCTCCACGCCTTTCTAGTAGCCCGTGTGCACGTCTCCGTACGTGTGTACCTGGGCCTGGGCTGCAAGGGGGCCCGGCTGGCTGAGACATCCTCACTTTCAGCTACCTACAGAGTCTCACTCACTTCCTCTCTGGCCCTTGAGGTCTGTCACCCGTCCTAGAAAGGAAGCGCTACATTAGGCCTGGGTTTGGCTTGAAGAGTAGAGCGGTTGGAAATGTTAAGATGACATAAATAGGAAGCTCTGTAACCTCCTGCAAGTGTTGCCTTGGAAACCAGAGCAGGGAGGTCTCCATGGCAACCATTCTCAGGGTTCTGCCTGAAGGAGTTACCACCCACTGGTGCTAGAGTCTTCCTTATGAGGGACCTCAGGGCTTCAGTACACGCTTAGACAAGGGTGGTGGAATGGCCCTTGCCCACGCTGGCGATGCTTGGTGTGGGTGGGGCTCTGGGGACCACTGACTCTCTGCCTGGGACGAGA
>NW_007796634.1:0-1391 GCF_000696425.1 Galeopterus variegatus | reverse complement strand
GGGTGCAGTAGCCAGGAGGAGGGCCAGAGCTGAGCAGAAAGAAATTGCAGGAGACCCTGCCTTCAAGGGGAAGCTCGGGCACTCTCCCCTGAGATGCGGCCAGAGCTAAAGAAGCTACAAATTGGGACCTGAACTCTGATTCTCGTCTTAATTAACTGGCTGGAGGAACTTAGGTTAGAGTTTCAGAAGATCTCAGTTAAAACCTCCATCCTTCAAACCTGTTTCTCCATAAACAACAACTCTATCCTTCCAGTAGCTCCGCCTGGCTCACTCCACTCCAGCCCCATGCCGGCCTCCTGGCTGCTCCTGGAACACACCAAGGTCACTCCCTCCTGAGTACTCGCTGTTCCCCCTGCTGAAAGGCTCTTCCCCAAGTATCCACATGGCCAGGTCCCCCACGATGCTCAACACCTGACCAGTGAGGTGTTCTCCAGCTGCCCTTTATTAAATAACACCCTTCCCACCCTCCGTACCCCCCCTTCTCTATGTTCTCCACAGCATGTATTGTCATCTGGCATTCTACGTATTTACCTGTCGGTTCCCCCTCCTATTCAGTGAGAGCTCCATGAGGGCAAAACTCGTCTATGCCCCTGGTACCTAGGAGAGCACCAGACACATAGCACGTATGCCATAAGGGTTCATTGAATAAATGAATACATGAGTGACTACCCCCCTTTTTTTTCTTTGGCAGCCAGTACAGGGATCGAACCCTGAACCTTGGTGTTATCAGCACCATGCTCTAATGTGGTATGAAACTGAGCTAACCAACTGAGCTAACCAACTGAGCTAACCAACTGAGCTAACCGGCCAGCCGAGTGACTTCTTCTTAATGATCCTCCTTAGAATGCTCCCTAGGATGGAGCGGGGTGCTCACTTTGGCCAGGAGCTTTGATTTCATGAACAGCAGAGGTCCTGGTGCAATTTTACCATGCCACAAGCAGTTGTACCATGCAGTTATAAATCTCACCAGAAGGTAACAGGTGCCAAGTTGAAACAGCTCCTGATGGTGGATGAGGAGGAACCTGCAGGGAGAGGAAAGGCCTGACCTTGGAAAGGCAGCACCTTAGGACTTGGGAGGAGCAGGTGGAAGGTGTGGTTTCCTGCCCCCGCCACAGTGCTTGGTCACTGCAGACACTGAGCCAGGGACAGAGAGAGAGAGGAGGCAGTCATCATGATGGGAGCATCAATGAAACTGCTGGCGAGGTGTCCACTCCTATCCCCAGGTCAGTGCCCTTATCCTGTCCTTGGCTCCCCAGATGAACAGTAAGTTCCAGCCTCTGGGGTTCATTGCGGCACTTCCCCTGGGCAGATTAGAGGATCTTGCATGACATTAAGTAACACATCTGACAGGACAGGAGGCTCTGAAAGCCACAGTAGCCTAGAGATAAGGT
>NW_007796633.1:0-1391 GCF_000696425.1 Galeopterus variegatus | reverse complement strand
TTCTTTTCCAATATTTTTGCTTATTGTATGCTTTTTATATCTTATTCTTGCCTTATTGCACTGGCTAGGACTTCTAGTACAATAGGCGTGGTGAGAGTGGACATTCTTGCCATGTTCCTAATTTTAGTACTATGGTCTGAATGTTTGTATCCCCCAAAATTCATACGTTGAAATCTTAATCCCCAAGGTGATGATGTTAGAAAGTGGGGCCTTTTGGGACACGATTAAGTCATGAGAGCAGAGTCCTCATGATTGGGATTAGTGCCCTTATAAAAGAGCTAGACAGACCTTTTTCTACCAAGTGAGGACAGAGCTAAAAGGTATCATCTATTGAGGAAGTGGGACCTCAGCAGACACCATATCTGTTGGCACCTTGATCTTGGACTTCCCAGCCTCCAGAACTGTGAGAAATAAATGTTTGTTGTTAGCAAGCCATATTTGTTATAGCAGCCCAAATGAACTAAGACACTTTGAAAGAGAAAATTCAATCTTTCAACATTAAGTTTGATGTAGCACTAAGAGTTTTGGTACATGTCCTTTATCAGGTTGAAGAAGTTTCCTTCTACTCCTAGTATGCTCCCCATGAGAGTTTTTATCATGAATGGATGTTCTATATTGTCAAATGCTGTTTTCTGTATCAACACATAAAATCATATGGTTTTCTTCTTTAGACTGTCTTTCCTATTTTCTAGAGGAGATTTTATTTAACTGGTGTTATTTCTTATTTAAATGCTTAGTAAAATTTGGCAGTGAAACCATCTGGGCCTGGAGATTTATTTTTAAGAAGGCATTAAACTATGATTTCAATTCTTTATAGTTATAGATAAACTATTTAGATTATCTATTTCATCTTGAGTGAGTTTCTCATAGTTCGTGGTTCTGGAGAAACTGTCCATTTGATCTAAGCTGTTAAGTTTATATACAAAGAATTGTTGTCATTTTCTCTTACTAATCTTTTAATGTCTGCAAAATCTGCAGGGAAAATGATATCCCCTGCTTCATTGCTAATATTGGTAATTTGTGTTTTCTTTTTTTCTCTCTCTTGCTAAAGGTTTATCAATTTTATTGATCTTTTCAGAGAAACAGTTTTTGGTTTCATTTGATTTTCACTACTGTTTTTCTGTTTTCAATTTCATTAATTTCTACTTTTATCATTATTATTTCTTTCCCTCTGCTTACTTTTGGTTTATTATGCTCTTTCTTTTCTCATTTCTTAAAGCAGAAGATTAAATTATTGATTTAAAACTTTTTTTCTCACTAAATAAGCTTTTAATGCCATTAAGTTCCCTCTAAGCGCTGCCTTAAGTTACATTCATAAATTTTGATATGTTGTATTTTCAGTTCTTTCAGTACAGAATTTCTATTGACTTCCTCTTTGACCCATTGATTAT
>NW_007796632.1:0-1391 GCF_000696425.1 Galeopterus variegatus | reverse complement strand
CATTTATAGACACTGCTCTGCCCTCAGCCAGTCAGGATCTGTGTGGCCCTTTGCCTACTAGGAAGCACCCACCCTAGGGATGACCAGAGCCTTCAGCATCTCACATCTCCACCAAACAGTTCAATGCTGAAACGTGATTGTTCCTGGAAAGAGGAGCTTTTCGAAGCATGCAAACCCACAGATGTTATATCCTCCTTCCTGGGGCCCGGGAGACTTCATTTACCATTTCAGTTATCTTGGTCCCTATTTTAAAACTCACTAACAGGTTTCCATTAAGCTAAATTGAAGTTTCCATTTCTAAAATAGTAAGAGCTCTTAGTCTCAAAGGAACAGCAATTCACCAACAAATCTTCCAGATACACTAAATGCATTTCAAATCCCAGAGACTAGTGTAGTGTCTAAAGCACACAGAAGGCACTCAATAAGTGTTTGTAATTGACAGAGATCTCAGAATTTTGAAACATTGGTATGCCATATAACACTACAGGCACTATCATACTCTGTCGTGGGAGTGCCAATTGATGCAAACTTTTTGCAGGATTATTTGGCAATATGTACCAACATCTAAAATGCATGTACTCCTCCATTCAGCAACTTTGCTTTCTTGAATTTTTCCTACAGAAATACATACACCTGCATAAGATGTATGTACAAAATTGCTTGCTGCAGAATTATTTGTAATATTTTTAAAATGGGAAAAACCTAAATTCATCAATAGGAGCCTAGTTAATAAAAATAAATTATTATTGCAATTCAATGGGATAGTATGCATATTTTTCAAAATGACTATTATTCAACAGTGACTATAGTTAATAACAACGTATTATATTCTTGAAAATTGCTAAGCGAGTAAATTTTAAGTGTTCCCACCACATACAAAAAATTATAAATATGTGAGGTAATGTATATGTTAATTATCTCAATTTAGTCATTCCACAATGTATACATATTTCAAAATATCATGTTGTATGTGGTAAATATATACAATTTAGTTTTATTTACCAATTGAAATAAAATTTTAAAAACAGTATATTACTGAAAACATAAATAAAATATAAAGAATGAGGTAAGACTTTATGTGTTGTTATGGAAAGCACTCCAAGGTATATTGCTAAATAAAAAAGCAAGTTACAGAAAGAGATGACCCATCTGCTTACTTTAAGCATATATGTGCATGTGTATTTGAATATACATATAAAATTTCTGGAAGAATATTTATAATCTGTTGACAGTAGTTTTGTCCAGGCAGCGTGACAGGGGAACTGTGGGAGGGGGACAAATATGAGGGTACTTCAAGAAGTTCACGGAATACTAGAATTAAAAGATGATATGGGGCTGGCCCGGTGGCGCACTGGATAGTGCGCCGCTTGGGAAGTGCGGTGGCGCTCCCG
>NW_007796631.1:0-1391 GCF_000696425.1 Galeopterus variegatus | reverse complement strand
TCCATTTAGAGCATAGAGGCCAGGGATGCTGCTGAACAGCCTGCAGTGCACAGAAGAGCCACTCCAAGTATGTAGGGTTTATGTACTTTTCTGTGTTAACAGAAGTTTTTCTTAACAGGACCCAGCATAACCATGGACAGTGAATATGTACACTTAGCATAACAAAAACAAAAACAAAGAACAAAAGATAACTATTGCCAGCTTCCCTTGCTGCTAGGTTTCACTAAGTTCTGGCAAAGGAGAAGTGAATAGAAATGTGATATAGAACCTCTGCAAATTATTCATACAAGTGAAGGGATAAGTTGCTGACTTTTTTCTTCCTTACTTGCTCTTTTCTGCTGTTTGAAGGTGGGCATGATGGCTGGGACCATTTTAGACCACAAGTGACCTTGAGAATAGAAGGCTTGTGCAGCTAGAGATGATGGGGCAGAAGTAACAGAAGCACTCACAAAGAAAAAATAATAAACCTCAACATTAAGAAGCAAGATTCCCCAAATTGTTGTATAGGTTCAACTCAATTTCTATTAAATTCCACCTTATGTTTCTACAGAATTTGACATGATGATCATAAAATCGATGTTAAAATGCAAGGGACCCAGAATAGCCAAAGAAATCCTGAAAAGAAGAATGAAAAAAGTTGGAGGACTCATACTTGTTGATTTCAAAACCTATTGCAAAGATACAGTAATCAAGATAGCATGTTACTGACATAAGAATAGACATATAGATCAATGAAATGAAATTGTAATAAAACCTTATAGAAATAAGACCTTATATTTATGGTCAATTTATTTTCAACAAGGATATCAAGACCATTTAGTAGAAATAAAGAATGCTGGGACAACTAGATATCCACATGCAAAAGAAGGAGTTTGGACTCCTACCTCACACCATGCCCAAAAATTAATTCAAATGAATTAGAGCTAAAAATGAGTAAAAACTACAAAACTCTTAGAAGAACACACAACAGTACATCTTTATGATATAGAGGTAGGCAATTATTTTTCAGATATGACACCAAAATCACCAAGAACAAAATAAAAAGTGGATAACTTGGATTTTATTAAAATTAAGAGATCTTTTGTGCTGTAAACAATACTATCAAGAACGTGAAAGGACAACCCACAAAATAGGAGAAAATATCTGCACATAATATACTTAATAAAAGACATATCTAGATATATAAAGAATGCCTACAACCCAAAAAGACAAAGAACCCAACTTAAAAATGGGCCAAGGATGTAAGTAAACGTTTGTCTAAAGAAGATGCATGGGCCTCCAGTCAAGATGGCGGAATAGACAGTCGCCAGCATCACTCTCTCCTACAAATTCAACCAATTTACAACTATTAAAAAGCAACAACAGCCAAGCTGGGGCCACTAGAGCTCAGG
>NW_007796630.1:0-1391 GCF_000696425.1 Galeopterus variegatus | reverse complement strand
TTTTTTTTCCCCTATCGCTTACTGATAGTTATGTGCTAAAATCTGTCACTATGAATTGAAAGGAATTTTAGCAACTACCTGGTTTTCTTTGTCCATTTTACAGATTATAAACTGAGTCCCAAAGAAGGAAATGGATGGACTATATGCTGAGAATAAATATCATGGGTCAGGCAATGACTTAGGCCCTTTACACACACTGTCTCATTAAATCCTCACAAGAACACGATGAAGCAAGTAAATTAAGCAACATTTTACAGTTGAGAAAACTGAAACACAGTGAGGTAAAGTAACTTGCTTAGATCTCTCTGGATGCTAAAATGTACCATGTTATATTCTAAGTTTCAATGCCTTATTCACAGTTTGGATTTTGTCTGGAAGGCATTGAGGAAACTTCAAAGAATTTTTACGAGGGGATGAAGGCTGAGCATTAATTCCAGCAAAAGCTGATGGAAGCCTGAACCGTGGTTGTGGCAGTGGGGTTTGAGATGAGGTTATAGACTCAGATGTATGTAGAAAGCAGACCTGGGATTGGGTAGAAGAGTGCTTTTTCCACCTTTACAGGCCAGTCAGTAGTGTAGACATCCCTTCTGGAGACACATTTCTTAGCACTAAAAAATCAGTGCAGATTAAAGCAACTTCAGGTAATATATTTGTATAATCACAGTCATCCTAACTTCTCAGAGCCATTGTCCTTCTTTGATATGGGAAGGGGAGCTTCCCTGTGGTAGAACAATGACACAAGAAATCTAGGAAGAGCATCTGAGAGTAGAGTAAATTTGGGCACAAAGAATGGGGTTGTAGGAGGAGGGAAACATCTAATCCTTGATCATACCCTTTCCCACCCAAATTCTGAAGAGTTCAAGAAATTTACTTCATGCTCCAAATGTGGCTGCTGATTCTTGTCTAGTAAGTGTGCAGCCATCCAGGTTTTTCTTTTCTTTGTCAATGCCTGGTCAACTGAGGGCTGAGAGATGTGCAAATGCCCCTGTGTTACTGGGAACAGAGCACTTCTGAGTAGAACTCATGGACCAGGAAGTCACCTGTGGGCTCCCTTTCATCTTACCTGCAGTAGGACCACACCATTTCTGGCTTCAGAGTGAATTTCCTTAGGGAGCACTAGGCCTTTGTCTACCTAGAAACTCGCACTTATTTCAGCTCACACCCAGCAATACTTTACCTGGCTTCTTTCCATAATCTAATTTTCCAGTTGTCCTTTAAGGGTCTTACCTTGTTTTGGATTTTATTTTCTATTAACCCCTCTTAATAGGGATCTTTCTAAAATATTCTATTTCATTTCTCTATTAAAAACCATATCTGAAAATTGTGGGATTTTTTTTTGGGGGGGGCTATGTAAAATGATCATCATGATTGTCAGTGTTTGCACAGTGTTT
>NW_007796629.1:6031-6999 GCF_000696425.1 Galeopterus variegatus | reverse complement strand
CACTCATCTACAATAATTTAGGTTTTGGTTTCAATTTATCTAAAGCAGGATTTATCTCCTGTTTGATTATTTAGCAAGTAATGGCCACAAGTGTAAGCAAGTACACTTATAATGAGATTACTCCATTCTTTAGTAAGACCATTTTGTAGATTGTTTTTTTTCCAAAAAGTGCTCTATCTCTGTAAGAACAAAATATTTTAAATCAACTCAAGGAGGCTTAGCCACTACTTGAACATTATGCTTTTACTATACATAAAAATGGGAATTTAATGCACAGACGGATAGACCTTCTCTACCCCAAATCAAAAAATAGGCAAAAATGTTCCTTCCTTTTCCCTCTTGTTGGTTTGCATAGATGCTGGCATCATATTTTTAGAGATGTTCACCTTACTTGTCTCTCCTGGACAATACTCCTTGCTCTTGATTTTGTTTTCTTTTTATATCTCAAAATTTCTTTCACTACTTCCTCTTCTTTAAGGGCTCTGATTGATGTCTGGTTCATTGAAATTAACTTGAAATTCATCTGAGCAACAGTTTAATACATAATAAAAGGGCCAGTGGTAGAGACAATTTGGTTCAAATGAATCTTTCCTCAAAAAAAAACACCCTTCGAATCACACTATATAAGCAAGCATCTGCCAAACCAATATTGGTGTCAGTGGCACCTAATTTAAGCTTTAAAACAAAAATGAGAAGGTACTGTTAAAGTAAATCCATTTGGGAAAAATAATTTTTAAAACATGATATGGATCTAATTTATGTCACAGGGAATGAGAAATCTCTGTTTGATGACTTGATTTAACCTGTGGTTCAATACTAGTATAGGTAACATTGTTGCACCCCAGAGTCTCATTTCCTAAGGAAACTTCTGAATTTACCTATTTCAGAGCACAGACTGATGTTTCAGTAAGAATATTTGCAGAATACCAAACAGCTACTGTCTTACGGGTAGTGTCCTGCTACAATAC
>NW_007796629.1:0-1391 GCF_000696425.1 Galeopterus variegatus | reverse complement strand
CACTTTGAAGATGCCTTCAAAAGGAAAATTACAGATAATAATGGAGTTGTATCACATGCAAATTTAACTTCTGCATATTCAGCTATGCTTACTTAGAAAGAGCGAGAGTGAGATATAAATAACTGTAGAAATAATGGGGATGGTTCTGCCTGCCATTCTGCTCAAAACAGATACAAGTGTAAAGGGAGACTTGTTCTGGTCTGTTAGCTGCTGCTCTTCATGATGCAAGCGTCACATCATAGTGAACAGGGTGCATGCTTTTACAGGTACATCATGGTGCCTTCCACTTTTGGTAATGAAAAAGTAGGGAATTTGGACCAAATCACTAAGTGAAGCCAACCAGAGGAGGATTTACCATGAAGCTAATGAAGCTAATGAAGCTTAGGTTTCATTAGCTCACTTGCTCACCTCACTTGCACACTTTTTCCCAAGGCCCTGTATCTAATTTTACATTCTTTTTCTTAAAGACAGATTCAATAATTGTATAAGCTTTAGATTCCACAAAGCACAAAAGCCACCAAAAACAAAACAAAACAAAACACTCACAAACACACGAAACATTAAGGAATTCAAAATGATAGTGAAGAATAACCACATTAAGAAGCAGGAGAATGTAGAAAACCGGGTAAGCCTGGTTTGGGGGGTTACTTCTGTGCAGTAGACATTTGCAGATCTAGAAAGAACATTGAGAAGCTGAGCAGTACTTTGACAAATTCTTTGATCTAAAACAACAAAAGTGGAGTTTAGTGTTTGGCAAGGGAGAATGGTCCTGGTAAACAACCCTTAGGACCATACCCTTGGAGTAAGGCTGAACAGAAAGTAATGCAATCCTTGCGAGCACTGCAGTCAAGCTCTAACTCATCTGGGTTACACAGAAAAACTCAAACCTTGAAATTGACTTAAGATCACCTGCTTTGCTTGTGCTTTGACATGCTTGGCAAAAGCAAGAGAAAATTCTCTTTGAAGGAAGATACTTTGTTTTAAGCTTCAGACTATTTCTACAAATGGCTCGTCAAATACAACATCCAGAACACAACCAAAGATAAGGTAAAAAGACAACATAAGTAACAATCAACATGACAGACAACGAAATAGATTCACTGACACTCTAGTCAACGAAATTACCAGACACAGACTGTAAAATAACTATGCTTACTATGCTCTTGAAATTAAAAGCGTAATCTCCGAATATCACCTATGAACTGGAAATTATGAAAAGCTAGATAACCTCTTTGAAAAAAAAAAAACTAGAAATTGTATGGCTAAAATGCACACACAGAAAAGTAAAAACGCTCTGGATACCATAACAGCAAATAAGACATAGACAGGGAGAAAATTAATAAAATGAGTAAGAGACAAGAACAAGCCACCTCTTTCAGTGCAGATGGCTT
>NW_007796628.1:0-1391 GCF_000696425.1 Galeopterus variegatus | reverse complement strand
AAAAAAAAAAAAAAAAAAAAAAAAAAATTATTGCCAATAGTGATGCAGTGCCTGCCACAAAATTAGCACTCCTCCATTCAATAAACATTTATTGAGCACCTACCATATGCTGGCCTGTTCTTAATGCTGGGAACATAGCTATAAACAAACCTGGCAAAATTTCCTGTCCATGTGGAGCTGATAGTTGAGCAGGGGTAAAAAGAAAACAAGCATAAACAAAACATCCAATATGCTAAATAGTGAGTGATGAGGGTAATGGACAAATATAAAACGAATGGGTAGAGAGTGTTGAATACAATTTTATTTTATTTCTGGTTTTGGTGGCTGGCTGGTATGGGGATGCAAACCCTTGACCTTGAAGTTATGACACCACACTCTAAGCAACAGATCCAACCGGCCAGCCCTTGGTATACTTCTAAATAATATGGTCAGTGAATTCCTTGCTGAAAAGGTGGCATTTGAGCAAAGACGTGAAGGAGGTAAGGGGGAGTTGTGTGGATACTGAGGGAAGAGCGTTCCAGGCAGAGGAAATGGCCTGTGCAAAGGCCCTGAGGCAGGAGTGTGTCTGAGTTGTTTAAAGGAGCCCAATGAGCTGAGCAGAGTGAGGGAGGAGAGAGTGGGAGGAGGCGAGGGTGGGAAGGTGACCAGGCAAATGATACCGGGCCTGGTGGGCTGCAGGGAGAGCTGTGGCGTTTCCTCTGGGTGAGGTGGGAGCTTTCAAGGATTTGGGGTTTGGTTTGGGTTTAGTTCTCTTCTGCTTGTGGTGGGGAATGGGTGGGAGGGAGTGTACGTTTCATTTGATTGTATGATAACTTCAAGTCCCTGAGCTATGTCATTGGTCTCTTGAAATCTCAGTGCACCAGGCTTCCATCTCAAAATAGCACAATGCAAACACTAAGCATCTATATTTGCTAGTAAAATCTAGTCTTTTAACTCATCTTCTCTCACGTGGACCTGAGAACGCTTTCACGATCTGCCGACTCCGCGCCAGCCCGGGGGGATGGAGTGTGATGTCTTCTAGATTCTCAAACTGTGATTATTCAGCCAGACACCTCCTCTCTTTGTCAAGGGGACAGGAGAGACGACCTCAAGGGAACACTCCAGAAGGTCTCACAACAAACGTGGCAATCCCAGTGACACTTGATGAAGCTCACAGTCTTCCAGGAAACACAAACCTGGGGGTTTCAGTTTCCTGTGGTTGCCATAACAGATTACCAGGAACTGGGTGGCTTAAACAACAGGAATTTATTCTCTTGCAGTTTTGGAGGCGAGAAGTCTGAAACCAAGGTGTCAGCAAATCTGTGAGGGATAATCCGTCCTGTGACTTTCCTGGCGTCTGGTGGCTGCCAGCAAACCTGGGCTGTGGATGCATCATTCCAGTCTCTGCCTCC
>NW_007796627.1:0-1391 GCF_000696425.1 Galeopterus variegatus | reverse complement strand
TATCAGGAAGGCTCTTTCACATGGTGGCAAGGATGGACCCCTTAAGTCCTGTGGAAAGAGAGCTCGTTTCTCTATAGTTTGGGCAAAGTTATGAGGATGAGCACATGCCAACCTCTGAACAAATCAATGTGGTTGAGGCTGGAGCCCTCCATGGGAGGAGATCCTGGAGCTGGTCTTCCAGAAGCCCCAGGGGGAAGGCTGGCATTTGTGGACACACGGCTCCTGCCCTGGGGCCAGGGCTGGGCGGGAATCGGAGTAGGGAAGGCTTCCTGGAGTCCTGGAGGGTGCAGATAGAGAAGACATACGGAAAGGCCTGGCAAGGGGCCCTGCCTGTGTGCATGGGCCGGGGTGGGGGCAGCCAGTCTTCGGCCCTGCTGTGAGTGATGCACAGGGGGCCAGGGCTGCATGCAGCAGGGGTCGCCCAGGCAGGGCCAGCCGTCCACACCCTGATTCCTGCTGCTTAGGACGGAACTGCTGAGGCTGGTGCTGGGCCTGCACCACCTCCACGACCCCCGCCTTGCCTTCCCCGTCAGGAGGGCCGTCCCACACCCTGACTACAGGCCGCCCCGGACCTGGAGAACTACTTCACGCTGCTTAAGGTGCTGGGGGGAGAGGGGAGAGGAATTGAGAGCTTGCTCCTCCCCCAGTTGCACCTCACTCACCTGCCCCCTCCTGTCTGTCACCTGTAACTGGATGGGAAGGTGAGGCCCAGCAGGACCATCCAGCCCCTGACCCTGCCTAGAAGGCACCAGGCCGTGGTGGCAGGAACCCGGTGCAGCGTGGCTGGCTGGGGGCTGACCCGCCAGGGCGGGCAGATGGCCCAGGCCCTGCAGGAGCTGGACGTCCGCGTGCTGGATGCCGGGATGTGCAATAACAGTCATTTCCGGCACGGCAGCATTACCCCCCACATGGTCTGCCTGGCTGCTGACTCCAACAACCAAGCCCCCTGCAAGGTGATGGTGCACGGGGGCAGGGACAGCCTGGCCTGGCAGGAGGGCCGTGGGCTCCACTGTCTGCACCGACAGCAGCCCGTGGCCAGGACAGTGACCCAGGCAATCCCCTGTCACTCCCATCCTCTGGGGAGTCCTCGAGGGTGGCAGCAGCCCCATTTGTCAGATGTAGAAACAGAGGCACAGAGAGGTTAAGCAACTTGCCCAAGGTCACACAGTCCAGGAGCGGTGGCACTGTGGTGTGAGCCCCAGCACCAAAGATGATCTGGGCACAGAGTACTGCATGTGCAAAGGCCCTGGGGTGGGAAGAAGGAGCCGATAGCATTCAAAGGACAAGAAGGAAGCAGGGAGGAGGGGATGTGTGTGGGGCATGTGAACAACCCCGAGTGTCTTACTGGGGGTAACCAGGCCCCAGCTAGGGCACCCTGGCCACCCTCCAGT
>NW_007796626.1:0-1392 GCF_000696425.1 Galeopterus variegatus | reverse complement strand
GTTAAAAAGAAGCACTGGGTTTAAAATGGAAGTAACAAAGGCCGTGTACGGTGTGAACCCGTGGAAAGCTCGCAGGCGTTTTCCTCGGGAAGGGCTGGGGACGTTCTTTTCGCACGTTCTAGGTGAAGGTGTAAAGGGCTGGCCGCTCGGCTCCGCCGGGCAGAGCGCAGCGCATAACACCAAGGTCAAGGGTTTGCATCCCCACAGGGGCCAGCCAGCAAAAACTAAAGATAAAGCTGTGGAGGGTGGCAGGTACTCTTCTGTGCCAGGTTGGCCCTGTCACTCTTTCTCACATGCCAAATTCTCTTGATTACAAAATTTCAAGCTTAATACCTTAGGCATTGTTGAGAAAGATCTAGATGTCTCTAGTTAAACCTAAGTGATGTACAAACTATTATGTGTTTGATTTAATTCGTTAAAATACACAGTCCCAGCTTCCTTACCACTGTTTTATTCTAGTTCTTTTTCCTTCTGTTTTAAATGTGTTTGCACAGGCATTCTCTGTTCTTGCTGCGCTGGCGAGAACACAGTGGTCGAGATTAGTCTATCTCGGTGAACTGGTGCTAGATGAAGGTGCAAAGGGCTTCCGAGCATTTTGTTGTGTTGTTGTTGTTGTTTATTCCGAAATGTTATTTGAAATCCCAGCCCAACAAATTGAGCTAGAAGACTTGTAAATATTAAATATAATACCTAAAAAGTATAAAGCATCTGACAAGGTAGTGGATTAGAATCGGGGAAAAAAAGGAAAACCAGCCGATCGTCTGAGCGCTCTCTGCCGCAGCCATGCCACCCCTGCCACTTCCATCTCTGCCTTTTAACCACTCCACGAGGTCTTATCCAACTTAATTTGGCAAAGGACGATATAAATAGATTTCTGTAGAATGGCATAATTAAGCACGTTAAATGATCATCCGAGGGGTTTTTACCACACGGTAAGTCAGGGTGGATTATACGGAAGGATAAGCTAGAGAAAAGTAAAAGTCTAATGTTTGTAACTTTGTATCTGGTGCTTTTGTGTCAAATATAAGTTCTGAGTGTGAAAACTCAAACCCAATTCCATTTGCTCTTTTTCTTGGGTCTCTGATCACATAGCATATAAAATGACTTCATAGTTGGGACAGTATCAGGCTACTTGTTTATTTAATTTTTTATTTCAGAAAATGTTTACAAAGGGACTTCTAGATCCCAGAGTCTCTCTCGATAAGTAGAGGTGCAGAGAGGGGGAGACACCGCAGCTGCCCTCAGAGCCAGCTGTGAAGTGATGTCCCCCTGGTCTCCCTTTATTCTAATCGAGTAGTGAACCTTCTCTACTCTTACTGCAAAGCACTGTATTTATCACAGAACACTTCCCAGGTTCTCCAGCTGTTGCTTCTAAGGAGAGTCAAACTGATA
>NW_007796625.1:0-1392 GCF_000696425.1 Galeopterus variegatus | reverse complement strand
GGTTGATATAGGAAACGTAGAAGGGTACTTTGAAAAATTCATGGAAAAATAGAATTTAAAGATAATACTACTCCTTCCATGAACTTTTTGAAATACCCTTGCATAATCTATAATTCTAAAACCTGGATTAGGGAATTTAATAAGAAAAAATAAAGTAAAAAGACTGGTTGTGCCTGACTGTGGAGGGAAAAAATAATAAAAGACAAATTGACAGTATGTAATAAGTTGTAGAAACCCTGAAATAAAATTTTACTTTTCTTGGTTTACTTAAGACCACTCAAAAAAAGAGATTTCCAACAATCCTAAATCTTTTCCCAAATCCTAACCTGCAACTGATAATTTGATTATTCTTTGTGATACAATACCTACCAATCTGCCAAGTAGGATCTACTTCCTGATAAGATTTACTACAGTTCCTGTACATGATCAAATTATAACTCACGTAGGCATTAGATTACTTACATTATATGAGGTTACTTCAAAAAGTTTATGGAAAAATAGAATTAAAAGATAATATAAATCTTTCTATGATCTTTTTGAAGTACCCTCACATATGATTTGAGAAAGTACCAAAGATATAGGTATGGTTCCCAAATCTCTATAGACAAAAGACTCCACAGACGTATTCAAACCAATTAGAACAGAGCTCATAAGATTACAGATTAATTCTTCCTAGATTATCATAACTTGCTTTTTTTTTTTTTATAAACATGAAAATGTTAGGCCATGTGCTACGTATATTGACTCTGACATAGTACGCATTGAGGAACCATTGCCTATCATAGCCTATACCTTAGTTTAATAGCTAAATAGACTCCTTGCCTCAGAGCAACTACAAACACTGACTAAATCAGTCAGTCAAAACATCTTCAGATTTCATATGAATCCTTTAAATCAAATATTACTGCATTTATAAATCTCTATTGCTAATGGCAACCACTCCAAATTTTTATATCAGTTTATTAATTATAAATTGTTACTTTTTCCTTCTTATTCTACCATCTGCCAGTGTAATACTCTTAATACAATTCTATTACCCTTAATGAGGAGAATATGTTCATTGTGATTCTATAAATCAAGAAATGTTCATGCCCAGAACATAGTTTTTGGATGCTGTAATACCAAATCCTGCCTTAATATTGTTTGTTGATAGGTCTTATAGTAAAAAATAAAAAGGTCAATACCAGGCTTAATATCAAATAAGTAGCCTAATCCATTTTTTAAAATCTATATGTTTACTAAAAGCCAAATTGTTTAAATGGCTAAACTGTGACTCCCTCTAAGGGATATCAAATTACTAAAATAAAAGAGTAAAGATAAACGAATAGCTAGTACGCTTTTAGAATAATTGACTTTTAAAAAATGCTATAGAAAAAAGTTTTGTTTTTTTTT
>NW_007796624.1:0-1392 GCF_000696425.1 Galeopterus variegatus | reverse complement strand
AATGGTTGACACAGCCACTCATCTGGGAGAGAAACAACAGAGTGAGTAAAACTGAAGGAAATAGATTTAAGTGGAAGTAGTGTTTCAGAAACTACAAATCAAAAAGAAAAGCTACCAGACTTCAAAATACACCCACATCTTGAGCCCTGTATGTTGCCACCTATCTTTCCTACAGCAACATAGAGAGCATGATTCCACCCTAATAATAATATTGTAGCTGGCACTCATTACATTAACTTATGTCATGTATTATCTCATTTAACTCTCAAAATAAGCCCTGAGGTAGGTCAAAAGACCAACTTCATTTTACTGATGTATTAAACGAGATTAGAAAAGTTAGGTTAAGACCAATGTCTCCCAAGAAGTAAATGGTAGAGATTTTAGGTTAATGCAAATGTACCTCTTTCCAGAGCCCTAAGTTTTTACCCAATGCTATACTTCCTCTTCAGAATTGGCTTTAATGTTTGCACATGACTCTAGTGCTGTATTTATTCCACTGGACCTACTATGCATTTATTTGTGAATTGCTGTACTATGAAAGCCCATGCCTCATGCTTGGTATAATGGAGACAATGATTAAATGCAAATTGGATAATATTACAGTTAATTCAAATTTATTAACAGCATTTAGGTTGAGAACCACCCTGACTGGATCTAAAGCTTGGTTCGGTAAGTTCATACTTGGGTAATCTTGAATAAATTATTCAACCTTTTAGTTACCAGGTTACTTCATACATAAGTGGGTATAATAACTAATCAACCTAATGGGGTTATGAAAGGATTAAATGAATATATACAGATAAAGTGCCTGGCATTTGACAACTGTAGAGGTTTATGCTGTTTGACTCAAACGATCTTATTTGGGGATAGATTCTTTCCGGGTATTTGATCTTGGGCAACTCTATATCCCCTTCCTGTGACTCAGTTTACTCACATACAAAATTAAGAAATTGGAAAGATGATTCATGAAAACCTTTTCTTTTCAAAAGTCCATTGCCATATTGGTAAGCTTACCACTGAATTACGTTGGTATCCCCCTACTTTAGACCTGGATAAAAATGGAAAAAAAACTATTGCTATAATAAAATAATGCTTATACATTTCTATTTCTGTGCAGCTCTTTTTTGTTCAAACTCTGTTCCTTTATTGCTTTTTGCCACAGAGCACCTTGTGATTCTAACATAACATCGATGGAGAATAATACGAAGGTGAGTGAATTCATCCTGCAAGGACTAACCAATGCCCCAGAACTGCAGGTTCCCCTCTTTGTAATGTTCACGTTCATCTACCTCATCACTCTGATTGGGAATCTGGGGACGATCATGTTGATCCTGCTGGATTCTCGTCTCCACTCTCCCATGTACTTTTTCCTCAATAACCTGTCTCTGGTGG
>NW_007796623.1:0-1392 GCF_000696425.1 Galeopterus variegatus | reverse complement strand
TGCTTCTCTTATTAATTGATGTGGAATTACATAGTCCCATTTCATGATAGCTTTAGGAGAGCTAAGAGTAATGGCTATGAAATTAAATATCCAGGTTGTCATTACTACCATAGGCGTTTCTGAGTCTCCTACCTGCCATCAGTGGATGGTGAGGTGGGAGGAAGAGGGGGTCTTCCTGAAGGCTGGGGCAGTTCCAGGAATTATATTAATATGACACATCCAGAAAAGAGGGACCATTAGTTACACTGTATCAACTTAGAAATGAATGAACTTTTTCGAGATGCTCCTCCTTAGATTTATCTTCACGTCTCATTGGTCAGGATTTTATCCCATCTCTAAACTCATCT
This sequence comes from Galeopterus variegatus, assembly GCF_000696425.1. Taxonomy (NCBI): domain Eukaryota; kingdom Metazoa; phylum Chordata; class Mammalia; order Dermoptera; family Cynocephalidae; genus Galeopterus; species Galeopterus variegatus. The sequence continues at coordinate 1,045 of NW_007796623.1, read as the reverse complement.
CTGGATTTACCTCAGTGACCTGGATTCCTAGACTTATAATTTAGGATGATATAGACGTTTGCGATTCAGTCATTTTGACTAACTGAGGACTTTATTTCAATCATTTTGACTCATTCAGAGACCTGAAGGCTAAGGAGTTTCACAGCAAGAAGCTCACACTAACAGAGAATCGAGGTGCACAGTCTGGTAAATGTTCACGTGTAAACATCACAGGGACGGGTCTGCATTTGTATGTAGCACAGTACGTGTCAGGAAGAAAAGGGGCTAATCACAGACATCTGTAAGGATCTGACTGGACACTTACAGACACAGAGACTGTGGGTTGGAACAAAGTCTCACATGGTGTAGATGGGAGGTGTTTTGCATCAGGAAATATTTCATGCTGTCTCATTGTTTTAATTTTTTTTTATTTTTTATTATTTATTTATTTTATTATTATTATTATTATTCCTCAACATCCACCCTTGAGCAGATCAGCTCCCACAGCTCTCCAGAGTTCTTATCTCTCTCTCTCGGTCCTTGAACTCAAGGAACCAGCCTCAGAGCAATTCTTTAAATGTGCCAAGCACTTGGCTGTCTCAAGGCTCTTGAACTTGCTATCCCTTTGCCACCAAGTCCATGGGACCCAGTCGTCCCTTTTATTCATGCCTGTCCAACTGTCCTCACTTAGGGAAGGACTTCCTGACTCCCAACCTACAGTAGTGTCCGCTTCCATTATTTTCTTCCTTATTTTCTCTCATCTTTTTTCTCCTAGCACTTACCTGCTATTATGCTCTACAATTATTTAATTATTTACTTTTTCTTTTTCTACAGGAATATATATTCTGTGAGGTCAAGGGTTTTTGTATGTTTAGTACTTTATCCCTAGCAGTTAGAGCCATTCCAAACTACAGAACATAATTGGGAATATGTGGCTAACTAAAAGGAGCAATATGCTCTGTTTTTGGAGTTAAAAATGGATCATGGGGAAAATAGGTAGCAAAAGAGGTTGGAAAGATAAAGAAAAGACAAATGAAGGACTTCTATTTCTTTGTAGAAAGTTTAA
>NW_007796622.1:0-1392 GCF_000696425.1 Galeopterus variegatus | reverse complement strand
CACTGAGGGTTGCGATCCGTTGCCGGACACGGAAAAAAGACAAAAAAAAAAAAGACAAAAAAAAAAAAAATGAGGTTCCATAACTCTTAGTCACTCTTTTTCATGAAAAACAAGCACAAAAGGAATAAAAGTTGTTGTTAAACACCTCACAAAATGAAGCAGAGAAAACACCCATCTGCCTTTGTCCCGGCACTGCTAGGGCAGCTGCAATAGGGAACTCTTCCCTCTGTCGCTCTGGAGTCCTGCAGAGACAGGAACTGGCGGGACTGGCATGTGTTCACATGTCCTCACCTCTCACCTGGCTGAGATGCAGCCTCTCCCTTAATTAGGCATGTATGTACACGTGTGCATGCACAATCACACTCAGGGAGCCACATCCTAAACTAAGCCTCCTGTTCAGAGTTTTTTCAAAATTCATTTTGAACTTCATACTTTAGCAGCAGCATCTTTAGATTGACATGTTCTAAGAATTTACCTCCCACCATGTAACATGCATTGTGTTTCTTTTCTATGTTCTAAATGAACCACATTCATAGACTTCAAAGGATAACTGCTTTATCATTTCACTTTCCCTGATTTTATAAACTTTTCTCCAATCCCACCCCAGCTTCATCTTTGTATTCCAAAGTTTCTTCCTTTGTCTTTCTTCAGATCTGTATGTGTGAACTACATCTTAGTATACAACCATGCCCTGTCCTGGTATTCCTTGAAAAGCAGTGATTAAAATTCTAAAAGTCTTTTCTATGTCCTCACAGGAAAGTGGAAATCACTTGCACTTTAGGCATGAAGGGGATTTTCTGCTCTAAATGCAATATATTCCTTTTGATCACCTGGTCCTTTCTGTTCACTCAGGCAGGCTCCTGAGAGTTTACAACATTTTCCCCTGGCCCCTTTTGTGAAGAGTCTGGTGGCATTCAATCATTTGCCTTTTAGAGGGTTTTTGTTGTTTTCTTCATTCTCTTCCGCCATGAATTGTAGTAGTAGTCCTGACAGTGTTCATGCCATATGTCATAGTACCTGTGACTAGAGAGGAGAAACCCTCTTTTTTCTGTTCCTATTCAAAAAAATCAGGGAAGGACTCTGATTGGTCCAATTTAGGTCACGTGCTTACCCCTGAGCCAATTAGCTAAGGCCAATTGTAGCATCTCTAAGAACATGGCAACTCCCACTCAAATGGATAAAGCAGTTTCTAGAAGCAAAAATAAAGCCATTCTCAAAAGAATTAAAAACAAAATACTCATAACAATAAGCACCCACAATAAAGTATTTGTAAGTCTCTGTGTAGGTGTAGGTAGTTATGATAACATGATAACATCACTGCCTGAAGACATATTTACACATACTAAATACATTGAAAAGAAGGTATCAACATGCCAGCAGCTACTACACTAA
>NW_007796621.1:0-1392 GCF_000696425.1 Galeopterus variegatus | reverse complement strand
ATCCTCCACCCTTTTTTGCTACATTTCTTGCATTGGCTGTCCTGAGAATGTGGGTGCACTGGGAATTCAGAGGGATTCCATGTCGATTGTGGCTCATGTCTTCTGTTCATTTCCACACCTCCTGCTGCCACATACTGGACTGATTCCTGGTCATGATGCGTTGAAGGATAATAAAAGCAAAAAACGGGGGAAACAATGGAATTGCTTTGTGTGCGTTTCGACCACACAAATTTAGTAAATCCATTTACGAGGCTGGCATAGCTCCCCATCTGTTTGGGAAAGTCGTGTTAAATATAAATGAAGGTTAAATGATTAGTCAAATTTATCTCATCATTGCGATTTCAGAATTTAACAAGGTATCTGGACAATAATAAAACTAACTCAGAGTCCTAGAGAATGTATGTGGTTTGTTTATAAGACGTCTCCACCTACATCTTTCTTCTGACTGCAGCGAGTATCTTATGATTAAATATGTCTCATTCAAGAAGTATTTATTGAGCAATTTCTCTGTTACCTGCTGGATTCTGAAGATGCATTCATAAATGAGGTACACATTGTCCCTTCTACATTTATAGTGCATTGGAAGGCTAACATAAGCATGTAATCACTCAGATAAAAATATAGTTACCATCTATAATAATTGCTATAGAAGAAAGGGATCTAAGAGAAAGACAGAAAGCCACAGAGGTTCTCATTTTGAGGGAGTGCCCCAGAAAGGCCTCTCTGAGGAAGTGAAATATCAATTGGGGTCTGAAGTAAGAGGTAGCCAACTCAAAACTAATGGCAGGGTTATTCCAGGCAGAGGGACTAACAGCAGCAAAAGCTCTATGGCCGGGAAGTGTTAGGTGAGTTCAGAAAACTCAAAAAAGGCTGGTGTGACTGTTGACAGCAGGATGGGGATAAGGCACAGGATCAGGTGCATGGCCAGGCACCGGAATGCCAGGGAGGGACTAAATCCGGCACGGCCTAGGTAGCCTGCGTAAACATTTAAAGCTTTATGAGAACAATGAATGGGATACCATTTGAGAATTTTAAGATGGAAAGTGAAGTGATAGATCATTTTAAAGAGATCACCCAGGCTGGGACCTGGAGGCTGGATTGAGGGGAGAAAGCCTAGACTCAGGGAGACCAGGAGACCTGCAGTTGTCTCAGTGAAAGTTGAGAGTGGCTTGAGCTAGAGTGGTGGCTATAGAGATATGGACTGGTTTGAGAGATTTGAGAAATGAATACTATTCCACTTTCCCTGTATCCCTGCACAGAGAGTCAATAGGCACAACTACCGAACAAAAGTAAATAACAGGTTTTGTGTGTCCATTTAGTCAACCAAGTAAAGTAATTCATATCTACCTGCATAGAGTTTTTTTAGGTGCATGGGTTTCCTAAATTATTCTG
>NW_007796620.1:0-1392 GCF_000696425.1 Galeopterus variegatus | reverse complement strand
CAATAGCCCTTGAGTTTCTGTGTGCATCTGTAGCTAAATATATGAAGAGTAACTTACATTTTAGCATCAATCTCTAAAATAACTAAGGAAACCTCTCACTTTCCTTAAAGGGACAGGATCAGTAGCCTCACTGATGAATGCCACCAGTAAATCCTCCCAAAGCCTAGGACTTGTGGTATTTGGTTGCATCCTTAGATGTCTAGGTGATATCACATACAAATCATGGACCACCATTTTTGGCTCCCTGGCTTGTTCTTACAGTGGAAGTAATTGGGTACAATCAAAATCACTGACTGACATCTGCCAATAGTTAAAATCATTGACTGATTTCAAGAACGAGGAAAAAATAAGTTGTGTAGAGAACTGAAAGAAAATCCAGCCTACCACTCAAAGGACTTCATCAATTAGAGCTCATTCAACCATAAGGCAATAGCGCTTAAGATTCTGTTTCTGGAAAACAGACTTTTTGCTAGAACAAACTGACAAAAAGGAGAATGTAGAACTTAACATTCTTTTTCATGAAGGCTTTTCCTTTATTCATAAACATGAAATTCATGTAACCGGTACCATGGAATGTATATGTTTTTCCAGAAATGAATAGGAAAAGAAATATTCTTTTAGGGATTTTGTTAGTAGAATCTGTTGAAATCAATATCGTTGCATTTTAACACTACCTAACTTTATTACAAAACACAGAAATTAAAAAATATTATTCGTTTCAAGAGAGGTTACTGCAGCTTGCACTTTTGTAGATGTGCATCACTTGTTGAGTAAATTACAAGTAAATTTAATCAACCAGACCACCACACTTCTGGTTATGTTCCAGTTCACAGCAAACTCATAATGTAAGTTTGCACTCACTCACACACATAACCAATTGTTTGATTAGATCAGCCAGAGAACACAATAAAGAATAATAAATATGGCACTTTATAAATGCCATAAATCAACTGGAAAATGGAATTACCATAGTTAATGATTAATATAAAAACATAATAAAATTATAGCTATTACTAAAATATCTCTGAGTAAGTTATAAGGGCAGAAAAGCTGAAATAGGAGACACCTGAAGACCAGAGCAGGCAATGATGAAAGACAGCAGCTTCCTTCATGTGAGACTTTCCCTTAGGGTTTTGCTATCTCTGCTAGTGCTGCTGTTATCTATGTAGTGAGAGGTTGTTGGGAAAGGGTGGTAGCGATAAAGAAAGGAAAAATGTCTTTGGGATTTTTTAGTGCAATATTTTGTTGCAGTTATGGTGCTCTCGGTGGCCTGGGTCATGTGTGTAGGAAAAATATCCATAGTTGGTCAGGAAGATGTTTCTTTCAAGATGCTTTATCCATGACAGTGGTTATAATGGTTAATTTTATGTGTCAACTTGACTGGGCTTTGGG
>NW_007796619.1:0-1392 GCF_000696425.1 Galeopterus variegatus | reverse complement strand
CATTGATACATCCACTCATCTGTCTATATATCTAACAGTAAACAATAAGCAAATATATGTATAAGTATCTTTTATAATAAACTAAGTGAATCCATAAGCGAAATAAAAGTTTTCAGATTATTTTTTCTCTATAACAATTAAAAAATGTCTCTATATGGATACACACACACACACATATATATATCCATATAAATAAATAAACCCATAAAAATGTAAGTCTTGAGATGATCTGATCTGTTGATCTATCCATTCATTCATTTTTGCCAAGGTCCTGTCATCAATTTTGTGTTAAGTTAAATGGTTGGACATATCTACTCCATTGTATGTCTTCTTTGAGGGACAGAACGTTTATTTTTATGTAACCTAAAAGGTCCCCAGATTGCTCTTTACTAGGACTGCTGATGGCAACCTCTGGGGGGCTAGTTTGAAAGGGAGGGCTCCCCAGGTGTAGTTGGCTTCTAGGCCACAGGTGAGAGAAGCAGGAGGATGTGGCTGAACTCCTTCCAGCAAGGCACAGAAGGTGATAGCTCCTTGGTGATTGCTCTGTAATTGTTCATTCGCTGAACAGCTATATTGGGGGTTTTCTGGAGAGAAAAACCATAATACCTGCAATAAATCACTTAAGTCTATCACTTATTAATCGAAATTCTCAAGTGCCCTAGAAAGTATCTCTAGGCCATTGCCAGTGCAAAACTATCACAAATAAATAAGCTAGGCAAGGCAGCGAAATCCTTGGTCCACTCATACCTAATAGCTTGGAATAGCTGTGTTATTATTCAGAGCACGATGAAGTCCTAAAGTTCAAACAGCATAAATATACTTAGGTATACATTAGGCAGAGTCAAGATGACATAATATTTCTTCGTAGTTCATCGAGAAATTCCAATTGTCATTATTTGTTTTTTCATTTAGTATTATTTTTGAGAATGACAACTCTTTCTTATGATGTTTACCTTGATTCTCTGGAGCTTCTAATATTAGTGTTTCTGATTTTTGAAACACTGCTTAGGAAACTATCATATTTAGCCAAAGCTGAATGCCATTGACATTGCTAAGAACCAAAGATGCTTTTCCCCCACAAAGCAAAGGGGCCATGTCAGCATTGCTCAGAAACCTATTGGCATGGTAGCCTTGTAATGCCCATTAGCGTCAGAGGAGTTTGCTGCTTTGGGCATGCAAGAAGACTGGCTTGTTTGCAAAGCCTGGCTCATACTAGAAGTCCCATAAATATTTGTTATGTATGAGACTGAGATTTCTTCTGTTACTGTCTCTAGGGAAATCAAAAGTGATAGATAAATAGGTGAATTACATTCTTAAACATCCTAATGGTAATAGCCCTCTGTGGTAGAATGAAATTCATTCATTTGACAAATACTTAGGAAGCACCTACTA
>NW_007796618.1:0-1392 GCF_000696425.1 Galeopterus variegatus | reverse complement strand
AAATGAGTGGATGAGTGAACAACTGAATGAGCACAGTGATATAGTATTCTCAGTAGGAAGTTAAAGAGTGAGAAGATACTTCTGTGCACAGAAATTGTACCATGTAATGTCAATAAATGCATGGTATTTAAGGCAGAAATGGCCACTAACTATATTGTTGGGGAGACTATTTATTAAATTCTTCAAATGTCCTACGTGACTGAAGATAATTTTTTTCTGACTGTGACATTTAGTAAGTCGGATCACAGCTTATTCAACACTTTACCTGATAGCAGCATCCATCAGATAAAAGTATATTTGCAACAACAAAAAAGCCTTCCTCTTGAACATGAGCAAATAATAAAACTCATGAATGCAGTTCAGGACACCATTTTTCAAATGCTTCATTTTTTTCAGAGTGTGAAAATAAGCTGGGATGTAGTCTTTGAACATGACATGAGTGCCTAAAATGCAAAAATGCATCTAGGAAATGCTTCTGGGTACAGGGTTTGTATACACCGTTTGTGTTGCTGCCAGGATTCAGTGAAAGAATGCATGGATAGAGCACGGCGGTCTGTCTGGCACATAGGAAGCTCTCAGGAAATGTAGCTACTATTATGGGTAAATGCTGCATTTCATCTTGGAATGTCTTACCATGATCTAATCTCAAATCCACAGTCACTAACGTGGCTCTCGAGTTAGTTAACTGAAAGCAGAGTCAATGTGCAAACACACAACAATCATACTGAGGGGAAAAAAAATTTTATACAATGGCCCAGTTTCTCTCTTTGTCAAGGAACAGTGAGCAGATTTTGTGGTATTTTAGGAGTACCCTTAGGAGGGGCCTGTGGACTTCATGTACCAAGACCTATATGGGACACTAGTTCCTAATGTATCCAGTCAGCTGTCTGGCTGGTTTGTTTACTGGTCATCTGTTCCCTACCGATCCCTTAGAACCTGGGCAATGTCACTCGAACTTGCTGTCCTGTCCTTAATGTGTAGGTGGGATCACCTCTACACTGAGTCCTTCAAGATCATTAAGAACTAAGTTTGTCTTCTCATAATGTTGTCCATTGCACCCTCAGATTTAGACAGCCCTGCATTTGGTAGAGTCCATATGTTTACATAATTAACTGCTGTTAGGTAAATTTGACAACACAAATAATCTAGCAGCATCACACTAAATACACTCAATATCAAACAAAACAACATCTCTGTGGTCCCTCTATCTAAGGCACCCCATATCTCATTTAGAAGCCATATTTTCTGAGTTAGGGACCTTGTTCCTTCTCAACTTGTGTTCCTTCTCATATCCAACCCTCTCTGTGTGTAGCAATAAACAAAATATATTGACCTCTAAGGATATTATTTTAATGGCTGCATTTTGTCCAAGACTAAAACATACAAAAGTAG
>NW_007796617.1:0-1392 GCF_000696425.1 Galeopterus variegatus | reverse complement strand
TGCGATCCGTTGCCGGACACGAAAAAAGACAAAAAGGAAAAACAAAACAAAACAAAACAAAGTTTAATGAGAAAAAAAAGATGAGTTTTCATATGAAAATAATATAATGTCAGGTTTACATGTAATATGACAAAATAGAAATTACCAATGGCAAAATAGGAAAATATGCCATTTTATTCAGTAAAAGAAATTAATAAATCTTTTTTTTGAAGTACAATGTCCCTCCTATTCTTTATTAAACCATATAAATTTTAAAGAAACCAGGATCTGCATGGACATAAAATTGGTATACGTTCTATATTTCATAAGTATTAAATTTTGAATCCAAAGTCAAGTGCTGCATGTAGTAATATTCAGTAAATTCTTTATAAATGTGTAAATTAAACTTTAAAGGAGATAAATATTAATATCGTGTATTCATTGCCATTTGAATTTTCTCAAATCACTTATTAATTATCCTTTCTATGGATTTAATTTTTATTCAGAATATCTTATAGAATATATCATGTTGGACCAAAAAAAATTATGTTTAAAGGTAGATGGTCCCAGATATTTGTAACGTCAACATTTGCCATCATTGTGAATCAATTCCAGTAGCTCATTTCAGTAGTAGATATCTCAAGGGGTAAGTGGAAATGAGAAGCAAATTAAACGTAACCGGCTTTGTATTTCACAGCACTCTCGTTCAAATATTCTACATATAAATGCTTCATGTTGCTCTACTACGAGGGAATAAATGTCAGTATAAGTAAATATGCAAGAGTGTGAATCTAAATCTGGCTTGTACAGACACATTATTGAGAATATGGTAACACCAAAATAAATTACTTTTTAAAATAAGAACAAAGGAGATGTTTTTCCTTCCATAAAGGAATGACAATAAAACAATCTCTCAGTGGTTTCTCTCCTGTATTAAGAAAAGTAAAAATGAACAAGCATGTACAACTTTTAAAATAACTTTTAATATCTGCAGTATTTTACAAAATGCTCTGCTACATAAATGCATTAAGTATACTATTTTGTTTAACAATATTTTACTGTTGTTCTCTATTACATCTCCAGGACAAAATCTTTAAGGTCGGTGTGTTAAAAATCTTGAATCCCAACCACTGTAACCTGCATTTTACAGATAAGGGAAATAAGATGCAGATGGCCTTCAGTACCTTGATCAAAGTCACATATTTTATGTGTAGATGAGCCAGGCAAGCTCATAGTACTGCGAATTGAATATTCTTTCCCATACCTCAAAGCTGTCATGCTGTTGAATTCAAAACATTATTTTATACAGGTTTCTGAAAGGATCTAGTTTCTTTCCTAAGAAACTGCTTCTATATCTAGGGAGGGCAACACCTTGGGTTTATTATAGCATATGATGCTAACTATTCAAAAACC
>NW_007796616.1:0-1392 GCF_000696425.1 Galeopterus variegatus | reverse complement strand
ATAATTTTTAGTATATAGATTTTGCACATATTTTATCAAATAAATTCCTAACCATTTTTTTCCATTTTTAGTACTATTTAAATTGGTATTTTATAAAATTGTAATTCAGTTTGTTGATATTTTGTGGACATATAGCTAAATTCATTCATTAGCTCTAGTAGTTATCCTTTAGTTTTTCTGTGATATTCTATGTATATAAATTACAAATAGACACAATTTTGCTTCTTCTTTCTCTACCTGTCTAGATTTTATTTCCTTTCCTTGACTCTGTCTTTTTTAGGAATTCCAGTACGATATTGACTACATCTTGACTCTGTCTTTTTTAGGAATTCCAGTACGATGTTGACTACAAGTCAGAATAAATATTTTGTCTTGTTTCTGGTTGTAGGTAAAAGACATTATTTTACCATTGAGGATGACATTAGCTGTATGTTTTTTGTAGATGATCATTAACAGGTTGAGAAGTTTCTCATAAATGGGTGTTGAATTTTGATGAAATACTTTATCTCCATCTATATAATTTTTCTCCCTTATTCTAGTAATATAAGAAATCACAATGATTAATTTTTTAAAATTAAACAAACTGTTGATTCTCTCTGCTCAGGGTGATCAAAACCCAAATGTCCCCCACGTCTTGGTGGGGTCTGGAAACTCTTCATCTTGTAACTCACTACTTGCTCTTTTCCCAGCCTTATGGAGTGTCAACAGACCCACATGTAGTTCAGCATCTAGTCAAACACTCAAGGTGTCTCCAATGCAGAGCTCGTTCTTGTTTTGTCTTTCTCCCCTCCAAGACTCTACCTGAAAAATTCCAGCTTTCTTAGGTTTCCCAAGATCTGGTCTCTGTCTTCTCTTTTCAGTGAGAACACTATGCTCAGCTTGTGTTCTCTCTCTGAAAGAGAGGAAACCACACTTGTTTTCCTTTCTCAGGGATAACAGTCCTGTGCCTCCTGTTGACTAATACAGAAAAGTCTATTTGTTTTGTCCTTTTTTTTTTTTCTGAGTAGGATATAATGGAAGAGCAAATGGATGTAGTACTAGTTACTCCATCATGTGCAGAAGCCTAATTTCATTTTAATACTTTAAGGAAACTATAATATTTAAATGACAAATACACTTCTTTGGGAACATTTTATCTCATCTTTTGGAAAAAAGTCAAAAGTAATAAATGAATTATTATTGGAGTTTGTACTCTGACCCACCAAAACCATTCTTCTAATTTTTCAGAAAATATAGATAAGAAAACTTACATGTGCATGGCTGATTTCCAAAATCTTTGATTTTATTTTGAAAGTGCTCCAACTCTGATTTTGGCTAAAACAAGACCAAAATGTGCTGCATCAAATGACTAGATGTCCTCCAAAAACATGTATAATTATATTTTAACTATAA
>NW_007796615.1:0-1392 GCF_000696425.1 Galeopterus variegatus | reverse complement strand
GGAAAGTATACAATCTTAGTCAGGTTCTCTTACTGTTTGAAATCCCCGAAAATTTGTGTGGGCCATAGGATATTTACTGAAACTCTATTATAATCCCTGCTAAGGGAAAGAGAAAGGAGAGCTCTTTCTTCCTCTTTTGGTAAGTTTTACATTTATTTTAAAATGGACATGGTTCATCGTCTCCACTAGGATTTCCGTAATGCCGTCACCTATGTGGATGAAATGGAATGATAACTAGGAAAGGAGAGATATTAACACTTAAAGAACACCTACTGTGTTTCATTTTTCATATTTTACTACAGCTGTCATAGCAATTATTAGAGTTAAATATTGTCACATATTTTATTAGATTAAAAAAAATAAGGCTGAGAAGTTAAGAGATTTGTTACTAAGAAAAAGTAAGTAAAATATCTGAGTTTGAATCCACTCTAACGAGCTTTGTAGACAAAACACTCGCAGGCTCAAATAAGACTCCCACTGGTGTTCCATAGCACCCATTGTCTATCAAGTCCTGGACTGAAAGTGAAAAGGATGGGGCTCATGTTTGAGGCAAGATGCCATAGCAGAAAGTGAGCAGAAGTTGGTACAGGACACTTTGGGGTAGGCATGTCTGGAATCAGAGGCGAGGAAAAGATGACAGGAGACAGAGCTCAGGAGGTCTCTGAAAGAAGACCCCTGTACTGCCATGTTAACTCTTCCATGTTATTGCTGATTAGTGGGGAAGAAGATATGGGTGGGAATGATATTCCCCTATCGATCATACACTCCTATCAATCATTAACACTTTAGCTAAAATAAATCTCACAATCTTAAGTTCGGGCAAGCAGTGTAGGTGAGTAGAAAGAATATTAGCTCTGGGTTTAGATCCTGTATTCTAGATACTGTGACTCTGGACAGGTGATTAAAATTTAGGGCCTTGAAAAAGTTGGTTATGTACCTACTACCTGGTTTTGAGAAAAGAGCTAAATGAGATCATGTTCTAAAAGTGAATGATCTAAGCTTTACTATTGACATTTATTATGGCTAATAGCAATGCTGTTAAGAAGTATCAGCGAGCCACAGCCCACCTCTTGCCATTTTTGCCCAGGATGGAAACCATACACAGCAACAGCATGAACACCTGGTGTTCCTGGTTGCAGCTGAGAAAAGTAGGGAGTGGGTGAAGGGTGAAGCCGCAGACACAGACAAGACCATACTCCAGTTTGCATTTTGTTTCTGGTCAACCCATAGCCCAGCAGTCCTTGCTTCCCAGGTCAATGAAGATCCAACAGGTGGTACTGTCTGCTGCCAACTGTCAGAGCCTTCAACTCAGAAACTGGCAGATGCTTCGCCACCACTCCTCTGCCGAGACTGTTCACCCCTGATTTAAGCAGTAAAGTTAGGAAACCTAAG
>NW_007796614.1:0-1392 GCF_000696425.1 Galeopterus variegatus | reverse complement strand
ATTATACTTTATATGAATAATATTCCAGTGACCTGTAATGCTGTGCTGAGGGGTACAACCCTGTTTCTTCCCTGCTCTAATGAGTGCTAAGTGTGAGAGACCTCCAAACTTTCAATTTTCTGAAAGTGTTAGTCAATGAAAATTTCATGTTAATTTATTCAATAAGTTATCATTTGGATATGAGCAATCCAGCTTGGTCTGGATTTGAGAAACAATCATTGCTTTAGTCTCATCAAGATGTCACTTTTTCCAAATGTGAACATATGTCTTCATTATCCCAATTCTTGGCATGTTGCTCTAAAAAAACACTGCTTCAAGTTCTCAGACGACATGATACTGTTCACAGTATATCTACAACGTCCAGACAAGTTTGGAAATTCTTCCAGACTTTTTTTTTTTTTTAACCACTGATGACTCATGAGTGAGGGTAGAGATCCTGGCTTTGTTAGCATTTTCTGCACTACACTCAAGTTCATTCAGCATGTCATTTCAACAATGTGTGATGTGTCAACTTCAAAAATTAAACAAACCAGACAACAGAACCCTTGCACTACAAAGAAGTTATTTTTTCCCCGGCCATTCATAGCTAACTAAACTGCTTTGACTTTTGTTTCCCACAAATCCCACATCTGGCTTAATTCCAACTTACATTTTCTGTTTATTCATCAGAAACTTGTTTTATCACCCAAGCAATGTACCCAAAGTTTCTTTCATTTAAAGTTCATTTCTCTTTATATATATGTTTTGTTTCAGACCCAGGGGCAGCTGAAAATTTAAGGTGTTCTTAGGATTTTTTTTTTCTTTTAGAACAATTCTTGTAGATTATAAAGATGACCATTATTTCTCAGTAAATTGAGTTATTCCTTATTACTTATTTTTACATCCAAAAACTTTATATTCACAAGATGCTCTTAGGTGTAATAACATGTGAACGCCCAAAGTTAAAACTGTAAATTAGAGGTATACATGAAAACCATGTATGTTTATATACAAAAAATGTGGCAAACTTGAAGGAATGCATTACGTATTGAGTATTCATACCCACTTACCCCCGGGAGGGGGGATTCATGAATGCCTGGTCAGCTTCCTGGCCCTTCTTTGAAAAATTGTGTTAGTAAAACAACAGAGATATTGAAAGAAAACTGAGAAATTGTTGATCCATTAACATGCAGCCGAGTCAGAGGAGAAATGACAGATAGGAGCAATGTAGCTTGGTCTGGATTTGAAAAACAATCGTTAGGATCTTGAACTTGAACGAGAGAGACGTAGAACTGGCTGCATAGAGAGTGAGCTTGAAGGAAACAAATACATATTTTAAGACATTTCGATTTATTTTGCAAATGATATTTGCTATTTTGTAAAAAACTAGAACAAATGTATTAAATTATTATT
>NW_007796613.1:0-1392 GCF_000696425.1 Galeopterus variegatus | reverse complement strand
GTATGGTCATTTTGACAATATTCTTCCAATCCATGAACATGGAATGTCTTTTCATTTTTTTGTGTCCTCTTTAATGTCTTTCATCAGTGTTTTGTACCTTTTATTGTAGAGATCTTTCACCTTTGTTAAATTTATTCCTAGATATTTTGTTTTATTGGTAGCTATTATAAATGGAATGCTTTCTTGACTTTTTTTCTGCTAGTTCATTGTTGGTATATAGAAATGCTGCTGATTTTTGTATGTTGATTTTGTATCCTATAACTTTACCGAATTCATTTATCAATTCTAAGTTTTTTGATGGAATCTTTAGGTTTTTCTCTATATAAAATCATGTCATCTGAAAACAGAGACAATTTGACTTCCTTTTTTCCAATTTGCATGCCTGTTATTTCTTTCTCTTGTTTAATTGCTCTGGCTAGAACTTCCAGTACCGTGTTGAATAAGAGTGGTGAGAATGGGCATCCTTGTCTTATTCTCATTCTTAGATGAAAAAATTTCAACTTTTCCCTATTCAAGATGACCTTAGCTGTGGATTTGTCATATATGGCCTTTATTGTGTTGAGATACTTTCCTTCTATACCTAATTTGTTGAGAGTTTTTATCATGAAGCAATGTTGAATTTTATCAAATGCTTTTCCTGCTTTTTTTGAAATGATCATATGATTGTTGTCCTTGATTTTGTTGATCTGGTGTATCACATGTGTTGATTTGTGTAAGTTTCATCATCCTTGCATGCCTGGGATAAATTCCACTTGATCATGATGTATAATCTTTTTGATGTGCTGTTAAATTTGGTCTGCTAGTATGTTGTTGAGAATTTTTGCATCTATGTTCATCAGGAATATTGGCCTGTAGTTTTCTTTTTTTGTTGTGTCCTTATCTGATTTTGGTATCAGGGTGATGCTGGCTTCATAGAATGAGTTTGGGAGAATACCTTCTGCTTTGATTTTTTTTTGAATGGTTTGAGAAGAATTAGTGTTAATTCTTTAAATGTTTGGTAGAATTCAGCAGTGAAGCCATTCAATCCTGGGCTTTTCTTTGTTGGGAGACTGCCATTTACTAATTTAATCTTGTTACTCATTATTGCTCTGTTCAGGCTTTCTTTTCCTTCTTGAGTCAGTCTTGGTAGGTTGTATGTGTCCAGAAAATTATCCATTTCCTCAAACGTTTCCAATATGTTGGTGTATAGTCTTCATTATAACCTCTAATGAGTCTTTGTATTTTTGTTTCAGTTGTAATCTCTCCTTTGTTGTTTCTGATCTTTGTTATTTGGGCCTTCTCTCTTGTTTTCTTACTCTAGCTAATAGTTTGTCAATTTTGTTTTATTTTCGGAAAACCGACTTTTTGCTTCATTGATCTTTTGTATTGTTTTTTGACCTCTCTGTAATTTAG
>NW_007796612.1:0-1392 GCF_000696425.1 Galeopterus variegatus | reverse complement strand
AAGAAAAAAAAAAAAAAAAAAAAGAACTGGTATCAACAGAGACAAAGAGCAGGTTTGGGAGGTGGGGTGGAGCAAAAATCAGGAATTCTGTTGTAGACAGGTCTGAGATGCCTCTCAGACACCCAAATAGGGGTGTCGGGGAACTGTCAAACATGCAAGGCTAGACCTCTGAAGTGTGGTCTGGACAGAGGCACAACATTGGGAATTATCAGTATAGAGAGTTTTTAAACTAAGAAAGAGGTAGAGACAGCAAAGAGGGAATGTAAGTGAGAAGCCCTGGGTGCTCCAGCTCCATGAGATCTGGGAGAAGAGGAAGAACCAGCAAAGGAAACTGAAAAGCAGCAGCCAGTGAGACAGGAGGAAAACCAAGAGTGTCCTCCCTAGAAGCAGGCTGGGGAAAGCAAGTCAGGAGGAAGGAATAGTTACTTCCGTCAAGGAAGAGGAGGCCTGACAACTGACCACTGGATTTAGCCACGTGAGAGTTGCTGGGGAATCACTCCATACAATAAAGGTTTTAATCATCCAGGAATTTATGTTGTTATAAATTATTATTGCTATCAATTTTAGCAATTTAAAGTTTGAATGCTCCTAATAGCTTCAAATTCTATAAAGTAGAAAATGACATAACTAAAACGAAATAGACAAATCCACAATCATAGTGGAGGTTTTAACACATTTTTCTCAGTGACAGGTAGAACAAGCAGACAAAACAATCAGTTAAGGATATAGAAGATAGGTACAGTACAGTGGCAAATTTGGCCTAATATATAAAACTCTGCTCCCCCAAACTGCAACATCCACTTTCTTTTTAAGCACATACAGAATATTTATGAAAAATGAGCCACACGCTGTACCAAGTCTCAACAAAGTTCAATAGACCGAATCACACAAAGTCTGTTCTACTGAAAATTCCCAAATGCTGCATTTATAAAGTTGACCATCTATAGCAATGAAAATGCTATATTATAGCTACACATAACATGGACATGTTCCACAAATAGGATGTCAAACAAAAGAAAACATGGAAAAGACACATTATGATTTCATTTATGTAAAGTTCAAAACCAGGCAAAACCTGAGCTACATTTTTTCAGGGTGTGAGGATAGGTAGTAAAATCATAAAGAAAAGCTAAGAAATATTTATTATAAAAGTTAGAATAGTGGTAATCTCTGGTGGAGCAGGGAGGGGTTGAAGGACTGGAAAGGGCTGGGGTTGGGGTGTGCTGCTGAGAGCTGGAAATGTTTAATTTCTTCACCTGGGTGGTGGCTACATGGGCACTTGCTTTATGGTTATTTGTTAAACTAGACACATTTATGCACTTTTCTATAGACATGCTATATGTTATAATACAAAAAAGTACTGCACAAATGAAAAACCATGGCAGACAATGA
>NW_007796611.1:0-1392 GCF_000696425.1 Galeopterus variegatus | reverse complement strand
CTGTGAGCGCACCGGTCATCCCTACATAGGATCCGAACCCGCAGCAGGAGTGCCGCTGCGCTCCCAGTGTCGCACACTCCTGAGTGAGCCACGGGCTCGGCCTAGTTTGTGAGTTTTTAAAAACTGTCACAAACCCGGATATATTTATTGGAAATAAAAAGTATGAATGGACCCATGCACTTCAAACCCATGTTGTGCAAGGGTCAACTGTATACAGAAGTATAACTGATTTTTGTATACTGACTTTGTACCCTATTCTAATAGCTTGTAGATTTCTTTGGATTTTCCAAGTATACAATCATATCATCTTCAAAAACAGTTTTATTTTGTTTCCAATATTTTTATTTTTATTTTTTTTTCCTTTTTGTCTCTTTTTTCGTGTCCGGCAACGGGCCGCAACCCTCAGTGTCACGCACGTACCGGACCGGGACCGGCAACGGGATCGCAACCCTCGGTGCTGCGCCTGCCCCTCGCTCAACCAGTGAGCGGGAACCGGTCTGTATGTGGGATCCGAACCCTCGGCGGGAGCGCCACCGCGCTCTCAAGCGGCGCACTGTAGCAGTGCGCCACGGGGCCGGCCCAACGTTTCCAATATTTTTAACTTTTATTTTTCTTCTTCATTGAAATTGGCCAGGAACTCCAGGATGATGCTGAATGGAAGTGGTGCTACTGGTGTTCCTGAATTGGGGGGAAAAGGCATTCAGTACTTCACCACTAAGTTTGATAGCTACAGTTTTTTACATTTCATCATCTTGAGAAAAACTGGCCTCTGTAAGAATTTTTATCATGAAGTGGTGTTAAATTTACCAAATTTTCATCCATTGAAATAACCATGTTTCTCCCTCACCCCCTTTATTCTGTTAATATGATTTACCTTGAATGATTTCTGAGTGTTAGGCTAACCGTGGATTACTAGAATAAACATCACCAGTTTGTGACTTACTATATTTCTTGTACCAGGTTACTTCAATAAGTTTGTGGGAAAATAGAATTAAAATACAAATCTTCCCATGAGCTTTCGGAAGTAACCTCATATATGCCAGGATAAAATTTCCTAATATTTTGCTCAGGACGTTTGTGGCTGTATTCATGATGGATATTGGTCAGGGATTTCCTTCCGTTGTTATTTATTCATCAGATTTTGGTATAAGGGTTTTGCTGCCTTCATAAAATACATTGGGAAGTGTTACCTTTGTTCCTATTTTCTTAAGAGACTGTATAAAACTGGCATAACGTCTTTAAATGTTTACAGTCACCAGTGAAACCATATAAGCCTGGAATTTTCCTTTTAAGAAGTACTTCAAGTACAAAAAGATATAACCATTTAACAGATATGACTATTCAGATTTTCTATTTTTTGTGTCAGTTTAGCCAAGATGAAATTTTCATCTA
>NW_007796610.1:0-1392 GCF_000696425.1 Galeopterus variegatus | reverse complement strand
GAAAACCCGAACATCCAACAGAGATCCAAAAGGGTATGTAATGATTGTGTGGCTAACTATACATACCTGCTCCAACAAAACTCAAAAATGAAAAAATGGATCAAGCTGAACAACGATGCAGCCTGCAAGAACAAAACTAAAGGTTCTTTGAAAAAGGAAAAAAAAAAAAAAATCCAGCACTGAACAAGGTAAAACTCAATGTTCAGAATCCAATAAGAAATCAATAGACATATCAATAAGCAGGAAAAATATAACCTATAATAAGAAGGAAGATTAGTTGAGATAAAGACCCAGAAATTAAAGAAATTATGGAATTAGCAGACAAAGACTACATTCTATTAAAGAAAACATGTCTTAAGAAAATTATGAACATGTTGGGCTTAGAAAAGGAAGAAATAACAAAGGACAAAATAAAGCAGCAAGAGCTTTTTGAGAGTGCTGTAGTACAATATCAAAAATCTTTGAAGGCAAAAAAAAAAATGAACAGAAAAGGGACTGATGAGATAAAAGCAAATTGGACTGTTACACATGTAAATAAAATTCCAGGAAATGGGTATAAAGTGGCTAAAAAGAAAAAAACATATATTTGGAAAACCAATGCCCCCAAATGTTGAACTTCTAAAATGAAAAATCTACAGATGCAAGAAAATTAATAAAATCCAAATATAATAAACAAAAAGGAAACCACAGCCATATTATTATCAAATTGATGAAAAATAGTGACAGAAAGAAAATTTAAAAAGCAACCAAAATGCAAAAGTAAAATTACCCACAAATAAACAAAGATAAGAATTAATACTGGCTTCCAAGAGAAAACTGAATTATATTTTTAAGTGCTGAAAGAAAAAAAAATCTATAGAATTCTATATCCAGTAAAAATATTCTCTATAAAACTTAAGGCAAAATAAGTACTATTTCTTACAAAACAAATCCAAAGCATACAAAAATACAAACAAACAAAACCTAAATGATGTGCCTATCAGCAAAGTACAAATAATTCCAGAAAAAAATGGATATATGAAAAGGAATGAGAAATGTAAATATATCAGTAAACATAAACTCCTTTTTTTCCTATTAAAAATCTCTTAAATCATTATTGACTGTTTAAGCAAAAATATTTTATTGTGCAGTTGATAATATGTATAGAAGTAAAATTTTTGATGAGAATACAAAAGTATCAATTACACACCACAATATCTTACACTTTACAGCAAATATTGTCATTATTTGAATATAGACTTCAAAAAGTTTAAATTAAATATTCTAGGTGATATTCTGAAATATAGGTCAGCCACTAAAACAACAACAACAACAACAACAAAAAACAGGTTTGACTACTAATAAAATAAGTTAATTATAATGAGGTTGTAGTTTGATATAGTCCCATTTGTT
>NW_007796609.1:0-1392 GCF_000696425.1 Galeopterus variegatus | reverse complement strand
CATGAAGGGATGTTGAATTTTGTCAAATGCTTTTTCAGCATCTATTGAGACAATCATATGGATCTGTCCTTGAGATTATTGATGTGATTCATCACATTTATTGACTTTCATATGTTGAACCATCTTTGAATCCCAGGGATGAATCCCACTTGATCATGGTGTATAATTTAGAGAAAAATGGAGAACAATGAAATGCCTTTTGGGTTCACTTATTTAAAAATACATATCGAGCCACTACTCTGAGCCATATACTCTTCTATTTGCTAATCAATGGTAGATTGAATAAAATAATAATGACAGGTCATGCAGTGGAATAATATACAGCCATTAACAGTGCTGCAGAAGAATATTCAATGATATGGCAAGATGTTGATGATATGTTAGTGAAAAAATAGTTAATATTCAGGGATGTACTTTTTGATGTTTATCTCAATTTTGAAGAGTATCATAATGAATTCTGGTTACTTTTCTAATAAGAAAAACAAAATTATAGACTTCGTTTCCAAACAATTCACACAAAAATCTATCAAGCTGAAAAACCATGTTATATGACAGTTGATGATCACAGATCTTCTAAAAGAAAGGACTAATTCAACAAATATTTACTGAGCTCATAGTTTGTGCTGCCTTGTGTAGGATGCTGGAATACAATTGCGATGCCTTCAAAGAGTTTTCTTTGGGTATGACCGATTGCTCAAGAATATGAGTGGTTTAATGTCTGTTTCAGACTCTCTAGATTCATACACAGATATAATATTTTGTAGTCTCTAAAGCAAAGAGTAGTGTGTCACCTCATTCCCTTTCACAAAAAAATTCCTACTGTCTTGGGTATCATAAGATCAAGTCACATCTTTTCTGCTTGTTTTTTTTACCCTGCTTAAACTTGATTTTATGGTTGTAAACATTTTGGTGGTATGGAGTTGTTCAAAACTATGCCTTGCTCAAGTTTCCAGACATTGCTAGCATTGATTCCTGTGAGGCAATTGGAACAGCCCCCTGAATGCTACTGGTAGCATCATGTGCTGATGCTTAAAAGGGAGCTAGCGATAGGAAAGGGGAAATTTAAAAAGCTCAAGTATAGACTTCGAGGGGCTGGCAGTCGGAAGTCAAGAAGAAAGGTCTGACTCATTCAGTCCTTGTCCAGGTAAGTATCATCAGATACAAAAATGGAGAAGGTCCCACATGGAGAAAGCTGGCCAGGGCAAAACTTTAGACATATGTGGAATAGTGAGAGTCAAGACCATCTGCAGCTTGGAAGCTGATCAGAAGCACAGCTTCTTAAAGGACAAGGGACATTAGAAGCAAAAAGATAATCATGGAAGAGGCTCATTTTGTCTATTTCCTAATATGAGTATTACAAGTCACTAGGGAAGTTATATCTAGGTAACAATT
>NW_007796608.1:0-1392 GCF_000696425.1 Galeopterus variegatus | reverse complement strand
TAAAATTTTCAAATTGCATTTGAAAATTTTAATCATTCAAATATTTATCGCAAACCTGCCAGTACTCATATAAATTTTTGTGGGGTTTTTTTTTTCCTATTCATTAAATTCTAACACTATTTCATTCAAAGTTAAGAGGAGATGTTGACTAAACACGAAACAAACACTTTATCAGTGGGCTCTTAGGTAAGGCCTTGGGACCTACAATCCTATAAGAAAAGATAAAAGGATAAAACTCTTTGTCCTACTTGACATTTACCAGCATAAACTGACCCTTCAGCTGTGCTTCACACTGCCCTGTGTGTGAGAATCCATAGCAAACGCTGAGGAGAGGTGTCAGTTGAACCAGATGCGCTTTTGGCCTTCTCACCTTCACTATCTCCAAACTATAGCCTGTTCTCACTGGACCATGAAGCCAAATAAAAATGATCCCTAACATTTCATGTATTTACTAATTGTCTAATAGCATGTATCAGATATGCTTGCATCAGAAAACAGAAGTGACCGTTTAACTTCACTAAGTAGTGGCAATCAAACTGCTGCAAGATAGAAACTGCACATTACATACAAGCCTGTACACATGTGTATTACAGCAGTCGGAGATGGCCTGGGGATAGCAGGGGAATAAATTATCTGTGCCTCCAACACCGACCCTTGTGGAAGGACCGTGAACAATTGTGTTCTTTTTAATGCTGTAAGGAGGAGGTATGAAGGAAAGAGAAGAATGATGAATTAGTTAACAAGACAAACAAACAAAAAAAGCTTATCTGTCTCGTGTGACCTTGAACAACAGTATATATTTTGGTGAAATGGGCTGAGCAGCCTTTTCTTGAGAAGACTTAGAGCAGACGCAACTAAATTGTTCTCTTTGAAACCTTGGAAGAAAACTAAGTACAAGGGTACTTCCAAAAGTTCATGGGAAAAATGAATTAAAAGATAGTAGGACTCTTTCCATGAATTTTTTGAAGATCCCTCATACGTGGCATTTCGCCGAGAGGGTGAACCTGGCGGAAAAGGATCCCCTAAGAAGAAACGTGCCACTGGCAGGTCACGGCCTTTCAAAACCTGGGGAGGGCGGTGGCAGGGGAAGGCCCTGACTGACAGGCGGCCTGAGACCTGCTGGCCAGCAGCAGGGCGCGCTCACCTGTGAACACGTTCTGGAAGCCATCCGGAGCCGCCGGCGCCCCAGACTTCTTGGCGGGCAGCGCCGGGGAGACCCCCACGCCGCCGTCCGCTGCCGCCCCGCGCTCCAGCAGGTGCACAGAGCCTCCGGCCCGAGGCGAGAGCGCGCCCAGCTCCTCGGTCCAGTCTGCGGAGCGGCTGAGGCCGCCCGCAAGGCCGCCGTCGGCCCGGTGCTTTTTGGCTGCGGCGGCAGCGAAGACCAAGGCAGTT
>NW_007796607.1:0-1393 GCF_000696425.1 Galeopterus variegatus | reverse complement strand
AGAACATTAAAAAGAAAAAAGATCCAGAGCACAGTGAAAGGAACGCAATACTAGGAGGAAAATGGAGTATGTGTGCAGATGCTGCAAGTGCGGTGGAAGTCTGAAATTTCTCTTCTTAATGCTTGAATTTTCTTGGTAAAGTAGCAGCTGAAATCATCAACAAAATGTGAAGATCAGGAAGAGGGTCCTGGTAGTTTCATCTATAGAAATAAGCCATACTAATAGAAAAGGGGAATTTTGAGTAAGATCCCAATACTATTTCAAGTAAATATAAACTAAAAAGTAATTATCATATTATCATAATATAAACATTCCATATAAAGGGCATTAATACACTTAAAAATTGAAACATATAGGGTAAAATTGGCAATTGAAACAGGAAATAATGTTTGAAAAATAGTATGAGCTGATTGAAATAAATACATGTCCACTCAAAACTAAATTCACTTTCCAACTAGAATTATTAGTTATAGGCTACATAAAGTAATTTTGTTGTTGATAAGTTGGTTGAGATGTGGGATTGATTCTGTGTATACACAGAGACTTCTTCATTAAATTGAATCCACTTTTGGATGAGGGGAGAGGCAAGATAGTGGGTAGAAGAGAGGGAATATTGATAGATCTTGTTCCAGTTATTTCCCTCTCTTTGCAATAAAGAGATGGAAGTCTGTTGTATTGAATTAAATTTTCCTTCTCTATTTAAACAATTAGATTGGAGAAATCTTTTTCCAAGAGCCAACCTCTCAACCTTTAAGCTTTATGATGATATCAACTTATATTTTATTATTAATCATTAATATTATAACTACATAGTTAAGCATAGAAGTATTCCGTATGCATTGCAATTGCCTATGTATGCACGCATGCAGGACTTTATGTGTTTTTAGGCTATCTACATAGGAGTAGAACAGCACAAATAAAACGTCCATACCTCACCTCCTGGGATTCCCCTCTACCGTTCCTTAAACCAACATTTTTGAGGGAGTCGGCCCAAGGGAACTACAAGTGTCTGTACTCTCACAAATCTCTTTCACAATTTTTTTCATAGGATGTTTCCTAAACCCCTTATTTCTTAAAATCGAAACCTCTGAAACTTTTTAACTCTGTCCTTGCTAGAAAATTCGACATGACTTATATTCAACAATAGCAGCTACATTTTACTGAGCACCCATTGATGCTCAGTAACTGCCTTTGATATTTGACTCACAAGGTGACTAAGACCATCCTTGTATAACCTACATTGCAACCTGTGAAGGGCAGTGATAGAGAATAATCAGGGAGCTCAGAACACCAAGAGGAGATGGAAATTAGATTAAGCAAGGGAGTATTGCTGGAGACCAGCTCCAGTCGAGTTGGGGGTCCTTGAAAGAGGGATGAGGAAGCAGCAAAAATA
>NW_007796606.1:0-1393 GCF_000696425.1 Galeopterus variegatus | reverse complement strand
TGATAAGGAATATTAAAGGACTGGTACAGATAACCTCTCAGGAATTTTGCTATTTTTTTATGGACCGATGGTTTGCTTAGTACTGACATACATCTTTTTTTAAGAATACTGTCTTTTGTATCCTTAAAAATCACAGCGCATTAAAAGTCACAAATTACTGCAGGGCCGCTAGAAAATTTTATTGCTTCTCTGGAGCTTTACAACACTAGTAAGAGAGGAAGGAGGTTAGAAGAGGCACTGACGGTGGCTGAAAGGCAATGCTCCCACATTCCTCCTCCCAGCTGAGAGGGTGGAAGAGCCTGCAGAGGAGAGGCTGCACCACGGTAGAAACTGGCAGAAGATCCCAAGACAGGTCTTGGGAACTACTGGTCAAGGATCCTGGCCCAGAGGTTGGAAGGTGATGATTGCTTATAATGTGGAAGCTATGGCACATATTCAGACATTTTCATAAAATTGTTGACCCAAGCAATAGTAACGGTAGTAGCCAAGCCATTTGTTTAGTACCACAGAATGTCATTCCAGCAATATGCCCTGTGACTGCTGGAAAACTTGGCGCGTGTGCCCCACCACCTAGTGGACAGAACTGTTATAGCGTCACCTTTCACTCAGGAAAGTATTAGATGCTTTAATGCCACATAATGTAGCTTTCCAAGGCAGAAAACACTCCTTATTCTTTAAGCTGACCTACCAAATGGCCAAACTGTATTACTAGAGTGTGTTAGAATTTCTGTTCTTTTCGTGAACCACTCCAAAAAGGGACCAGATCTAGATAAGCAACAAATCTTTACAAGTTTTAGTGTAGAAATATGAGTTTCTGTTTACTTTCTGGCCTAGTAAGTCTAATGCCATTGTGAAAGAGAAGATTGTTTCCCAGATCACAGAAGGAGCCCCAAGACTGCTAGATTACAGCATCTCTACACACCTCTGAAACAGATGAGAAAGTTCACAGTGCTTCTTCAAGAGAGATTCAGATCTACTGATTTTGTTTATAATTAAGAAGAAACAAGAAATACCAGCCTATGTGTACATATAAATAAATATAGAGAAAACACCCATTTCTTATTCATCATAGCACATTTCATTGGTTTCTTCCAGAAGTGTTTCCTAGTAGAGAGGTATAAATCTCTAGTGCCCCTTTACTAAAATCATGAGGGGTAGGGCTCCTTTTCACAACACTGAGAGCAAGTGCCCCAAAATGTCTGAAAATAGATGAGAGGAGCTCAGACTCGGATGGCTGTGTATTAGGATTACAAGAGAAGCTGTAAAGTAGAGAGATGCCAGCAGGGAGGCTTACAGACGGAGGCAGCTCCTCCCACCCTGGGGTCTACGCACCGGGTACCCATTGAGAGGCTGGAAATACAGGTTGGTGTCAGTGATGCACACGTGTCCAGGG
>NW_007796605.1:0-1393 GCF_000696425.1 Galeopterus variegatus | reverse complement strand
TTCCTGGAGGGATTTATATGACACATTTGGGGAACCCAAGATGGGCTAGCCATGAAAGTGTCAGGTTCGCTTGCTAGCCAACAGCACTGAATGCAAGTCAGAGCAGGTGAAAATAGGAATTAGAAGGTGAGGCGACAGGCATTTCTGACTCAGTGGGCCACTGAAAAGGAGCAGATGAAGATTTTATCTGGGGCTGAAGCAGAGCCACACCCGTTCTGATCTGCCTGGCTTTGATGGGAGACCTCACCCATCATTACTCACCCACAGGCTCCTTGGTGCCTCTTAACCAAGTCCCATTTTCTGATCCTCCAGTGTGCTCCTGTCTCCTCATCTTCCCACGGACAAGTACTCACAAGTGCTTATTTCAGGCTCCCAATCCATGGTCTGACCCCAGCCCTAAGATTAACCCCATAGGATTGTGTACATAATTTATGTGCTGTATACAAATGCCATTAGGCATTGGTGGTGGGAGTAGGTTTTGAGATCCAGCAGTTTGCGATTGTGGTAGGGAGAGGGTGGGCTGGGGAAGTCTCTTGGAGACATGGTCCCTATTGGGCTGATCTGGGTTTCTGCTCCATTGATTTTTCTTTTTCTGCTGATGGAGTTGGATGTGCTTCATTTGTCAGAATCCTCTTGAAACAAGTGAGGCTATTTTTGGCTCTTTCGAGCTGCCTTTTTGCAATCAGCACTCTGTTCTGTTTGTTTTAGGTACTTCCAGTTGCTAATCTTCCATTTGCAGCTGGGGTTGGCTTTGGTGCTGGCTGGGACCTGCAGCCTGGCCCAGCTGCATTCCCTAAGTCCCTAGTGGGGGCCGGAAAGGTGTAGTTGTTCAGAAGCCTGCTTTGTAGGCACAGCATCTCGTTCGGGGGCTGGAGAGTTGCCCTGTAGTTACTGGGCACTATTCTTGTCCTGCCAGCTCTTGCCTGGGTGAGCCAGCTTCAAGTTGCCTTCAGCACTGTGTGCAGGAGAACATTATTAATAAAGAAGAAAATGAGAAGTTTTCATGGAGACTTGCAGTCTGAAACGATATTCTCTTGCTGGTGTGGAATTCTGAGTTTCCAGAAAGTTGGTCCCATCCTTTCCTACAACTCCTGTGGACATGACCCACGAATCACATCATCAGACCTCCAGTGCAAGTCAGAGCAGGTAAAAATAGGAATTAGAAGGAAGTGAGGCCCAGCAAGTCACAAGGGTAGGTTCTCGGGAAGTGGCTGAGTTAATTTTACAACTTGGACCCACTTTTAGGACTTTCTAGATCTTCTCTGAATGCCCTCAAGGTCCCACATTCTCTCTCCTGTTAGGTTTTATTTTTTTTCCCTCAGACATTTTTTGATGATTAAGGTTTAAAAGGGATTATATTATTTCCCTCAGACAGTTGCTTTTTTTTTTTTTT
>NW_007796604.1:0-1393 GCF_000696425.1 Galeopterus variegatus | reverse complement strand
CTATATAATTGTGAATTTGTCTATTTGCCCTTTCATTTTTTTAGTTGTACATAGACATTCAGGGTTGTTATGTCTTTCGGCAAGCTGACTCATATCATAAGTAATGCCCATCTTTATTACTGGTACTTCTCCTTGTCCTAAGGTCTGCTTTTGCTGATGCCCGCATAGCCATGTCAGCTTTCTTTTAATTAGTTTTTGCATAGTATATCTATTTCTATCCTTCAGTTTTAACCTATGTATATACATGATTATGTTTAAAATAGGGTATATACAGACAGCATATGTTTGGGTCATGTTTTTTAACCCATTGTTACAATCTGCTTTTTAATCCTTATGTTTAGATAATTTATATTAATTTAATTAATGATATGGTTGAATTTAGGCATACAATTTTATTGTTTTCTGTTTGCTTCCTTTGATTTTAGTTTTCTCTTTTTCTCCTTTCCTTTTTATTCTTTATTGTTTAAATTTTAAAGTACTTAGTTGTAATTTATTTTGCTACAATGTTGTATGTTTTATTGGTTGCTCTAGGAATTATAATTTACATACCTAACTCTTTACATCTCAGATGCAAATATTCTGAACATTTTGCATTATCAATCTTTTTACCTAATACATAGATTATGCATTGTTTTATACTATCCGAAATTAATTTCTAGATGGAGTGACAACTTTAAACTTCAACTTAGCATCTATGTTTAGCAAGTAAAATGACTTTAGTATAGTCCCTAAAATAATAAGTTATGTAGTCTATGAAGAGCCCTAATACTTTTAGAAGTATCCTCCTGAATTGGTGTAAAATTTTATTTGAAAACAAAAGATTTTCCTCTAAAGAGTTTAAGCAGATGGAGATTTATTAAAGGGTATATATGGTTCATAGAATAATGGGAGGCATTGAGGAAATCGTCTAAGGGTTGAACATACAAAAATAGTTTCCATGATCACTAAACATAACTGGCTTTCGAAGATAGCCAGTGCCTCTGGCATGAGCAAGAATATGCAAAATCAAGGAATTATAGCTAGGGGGCCAGAGCTAATCATCCTCAGCATTAAAATAGATTTGTTATACCTTGCCACTCTCTACAAGTGATTTAATTTTAAAGCTTCACACATGTGCATATGATTGGTAAAAATCAAATAACAAACAGAAACATGTATCTTTAGTCTAAAATATGTATGAATTTTTATTGTTTTTTGCTTTATTTTGTTTTGTTTCTTAGCTTTCTATCTTCACTGGAAAGGGACATGTGCTAGGAAGAGGTAGGAATGAATAGAGAAAGCCAATGCATAGGGTTGGACACATTTCTTAGGCTAATATGAGTTAAACATTAGAGGGACAGTGAAATTATTACAAATGCAAAGGATAAGAGAAACTACAGACATTCATACATAT
>NW_007796603.1:0-1393 GCF_000696425.1 Galeopterus variegatus | reverse complement strand
CTGGCCAGCCCCACAGATGCCATTTCTCCCCCCATGCAGGCCACTGAGCACAGGGCCATGCCTGCCCCTGGCCATCCATTGGCTATTTCTTATGTCATTTCATATTGTTTTTGAAGCAAATTTTCTAAACTTCTCAGTCAGCAAACCTACGTCCAGAGTGATATTAATGGCAATTATCACTGTCAAGGCTGTTTAATTTTTTTCTGAAGGATGGCTTAGTCTATTATACCATAATGCATCAGGATGGAGCCACTTACCACTTCTGAAAACTACAGGACACACGTAAAATAACAACACAATAGGAGAGGAGGGCTTCAAGCCGATGTACATACAGTTTGCTTTCTTCATTTTCTCACCTGTTCTTTCTTCCGTGTTTTTCACAAACACCCGCTGAGTGCTTCTGGGTGCCTCTGGGTCCCTCTGGGAGCTGGGCACCAGGGAAGAGGGGACCCTGACAGCCCCTACCCTCAAATTATACTGAGGTGTTTGCTGGAAATGCAGATTCCTGGGCTTGTCCCCAGGGATTCAGATTCAGAGGTCTGTAATACATGGCACTGTGCTCCTGACAGTGGCTGGCACTGTGTGGTGCCTGCTGACCAGAAGGGAGGGATGCCCAGGAAGAGCCTGAACAGCCCACGAGGGAAAGCAGGAGGCACTTCATTCAAAGCGGCCTCTCCACGAGCTGACCTGCCAGTTTCTCTCGTTCCCTCTCAGGCCGTCTGTCTCTTGCTTTCTGGAGTAAATATTCCCATCAGAAAATGGAATTCTTATAAAGTCATTCCTACCACTGAGTTTATTTAGCACGGTCCAGCCCTAAACTTCAAACCCAAGGAGACCGTTAATTTAGCCTCAGCACAGAGCTGAGCGGGATGTGAGCCGGAGCTCAGGCCAGAGCACAGACCTCCCGGGGTCCTCCCGAACTCCCCCCACGTTAGTTTATTCCACAATCTTCTGGTCTGGAGGGAATCTGGCTTCATGGAGGTCCTCTTAGCTGAGAATTCACCAGACTAGAGTGTGTGCATGGTTTGGACATCGGATCCATTATCTAAGCTGTTAGTTTTAGTCGAAATGTCAAGAAATGATTTAGTATAAAATCCATCACAAAAGCATTTATTAAAAAATCTTTTGCTGCTCTTCATCTACAAACATTTACTATCCTGCATACAAATGTCAGCAGTTCAGCCTAATATATTTCTTCATTTATTTACTGTTCATTCCTTCTGGATAAATGCCAAAAAACCCCTGTGGGCTGCAGCACAGTGCAGAGAAGAGACCACTTCTCACCACCCTGACACCAACCGAGCAGTGGTCTGGGGTGCCACTTGGTAATGGCTCACCTCACGAAGGCTACGCCTTGTTTGGGGAGTGGAGTCCTCTTTACGTGGAGCTTTTA
>NW_007796602.1:0-1393 GCF_000696425.1 Galeopterus variegatus | reverse complement strand
ATAAATAAAAAGCTGAGACAGAATATGCTAAAATGTAAGCAGCCATATCTACAGAAGATTGTAAGGTGTTATCTTTTTCTTTAAACTCTTTCTGTATTTTCCAAATTATTACAGTAGGTATGTATTACCTTTAAAAATGCAAATTGCATTTTGGTTCTGTTTTTTAAGAATGATGTAGAGACAAAAAGAGAAGGAAAATTTTGAGGAGAGGCTACAGAAAGTCAGAGGTTACTACCTAGCTATCTCTCTTATGATTGCACACAAGCTATTCTTTGTTTGACCCTTGCAGTCATAAAGCACACCCCTGAGTCTTTATAAAGATCTGGATTATAAAACATAACAGAAAAAAAAAAAAAAAACAATAAACAGGAAAAGAGGAATTTAGCAAACAGCATTTTAATCCCATGGTGTTAGGAAGAAAGGAGCCATCCCTCATAAAATGTTAAAGTGCTTTCTTCAAAAGTAGCTAAAATGTTCTACCTTGCAAATGAAGCTCAGGACCAGGCTGCTGGAATATTCTGGAAGTAAAGAGAAAGTGATGAGAAAAGGTTTTAATTAATTAACTCTAATTTCTTTTGGCTGACAAAGTAAGGGAACTGGGTTGGACTATTTGATTCTTACCTCAGGTTCCTAGCATGTTCCTTATTTTACAAAGAAGAAAACGGAAGTGGAAGGAGATCCAGATAATCCATCCATTAATTCACTCAATCAACAAGAATCCACTTAGCTAGGTCTATGGAGACAAAGCACTAAGAGGAACTGTGTGGCTCGGTTGAAGGACCATTGTCTTATTCTCAGAATCAGACAGCCTGAGTTCAAAATCTAGCTTGGCCACCTCAAAAATTGTGACCACAGACAACTTTTTAACCATTCTGAGCGTCAGCTTCCATTTCAACAAATCATAATGCTGCACCCCAACCCTATTGAAGCTTAAATCCCCACTGTACCTGTTGTGGGTGGGAAATCCTATTATGGTAATTGAAAGGTGGGGCTTTGAAGAGATAATTAGATTCTGAGGACCAGGCCTAGTGAATGGATTAATAATGGTGGTCATAAGTGTGGTTCTGAGGGCTTTAAAAGGACAGTGATTGAGGAGACTGGTCTCTTGGCTCTCTCTGATCTGCCATTTTCTGCTATGCGAGACCCCTGGGTCACCATTGCCACCACCAAGACCCTCACCAGATGTGTTTCCTGGACTTTGGACTTCCTAGCCTCTGAAACTGTAAGCAATAATCTTTTTTTCTTAAAAATCACCCTGTTTCAGGTATTTTGTTATAAGCAACGGAAACAGACTAATATACATGAAAACAATCTCAAAGAAGTGTTAGGTTCGTTAAATAAGTTAAACGTATGTGACAATGCCTAGTGTTTAGAAGGCACTCAAATCTATATT
>NW_007796601.1:0-1393 GCF_000696425.1 Galeopterus variegatus | reverse complement strand
CACACCCAGTGCCGCTGTATAATTCACTTTGATCTACGTGATCTCTGCTGACCTATATAACGTGATCCCATTTAACAAATGATAAGACCAAGGACCAAGCAGTAGAAATAGCTCATGGCAGGGGGTGAACGAAGGGGATAGAACTGGAATCCGCTTGTCAAAATTCAGTATTCTAACTGCGTCGCCATTATTACACAAATATAATCAAGTTGTTGTTGTGTGTAATCCCTCAAAGTGTTGCCTGTTATCATTAGAATAAACTACAGAAAAGATAAGAAAGATTAGCATGCATGCCCTGGTCCCTGGTAAACACTCCAGGGTCATGTCTACCCCCACCCTAACCAATCCCTCCTTTCACTGTCTCTATTCAGTCCTTCAAACATAATGTCCCTTAGTATCTTCATGACACTGGGCACAGTATTAGTTTTTTGCTATTCATTGATAGTAATTATTTATTTAATATCTGACTTTCCAGCCAGACTGTCAACTCTGGGTTGGTAATGCCATTTGCATATCGTTTACTTACGCTCATTGCTTTGTGCAGTACCTGGCACATAGGAGGTGCTCATTACGTGTTTCTTAATTCACACACTTACTATGAATAAGGAAGTTATCTTCCTAAGACCTTGTGGACCGCTGTTTCTATATTATCTTTCTGATACAAAGCAGATCATATCGACCTCCTCTGCTCAGCCTGGGGAAATTCTGCCTATTCTTACAAATCCAATTTAAGACTCTCTAAGGCAGCTTTTTCTTCTTCCCATCTATCTTCTCACAACTTTGCTGTTAGAATCACATAGTCAGCACTTGATTACTTTCATGCTTTTTAAAAAATAAAAATAAAAACATGTATATCTCCTAATACGCTTTTCTTTTTTTTCTTTCTATTAGTTTTTTTAAGAAGACATTCTGAAAGTCTTCTTTTCTCCATTTCTTTACAGAGCCTTACGCTTGCTGGCATCTTCAAGGTGATGACTAATGACTTGCCGCCATTGGTGTAGAAGACACTGAAGAGTGAAGAGCAGCGACAACACAAAAGACTTGAGAGAGTGCTTGGTGTGGAGTGGATCCAAGAGTGGGCTGAAGCAAGACGGCCTTTTTTCATTATTATTTTTTAAGAGGCTCAATGTCTACACATTGTGGTGAATATTTCAAAACATATCTGAGATAATAAATGGGTAGATATTTATCTCTCTGGTTGCATTGGTGAGAAATGAATACAAAGTTACGTAGTCCAACTGCAAACTAATAAGAAAGTCAAGGTTAATAGGAAACCTATTGTTTGAGAACTCCAAATAATTTCTGCAGAGGTTTTAATTTAACCTTAAGCACATTCATTGGTATTTAAATCACAATAATCTGTGCATTTGGCCCTTTTTATTCAGATTTTTTT
>NW_007796600.1:0-1393 GCF_000696425.1 Galeopterus variegatus | reverse complement strand
CCAATTTCTTCATTTTATAGACAACAAAACTAAGTCATAGAGAGATAATTCTATAAATACATTAGACAATTATATATTGGAATTTGATTATATCTGTGAAACTAAGCTAGGTTCTATGGGTAATATGAAAAACATCATCCATCTGAACCCACCTCCCAATTTTCCTCACAGCTAACTTATTTAAGTTTCTGCTCAGATACCATCTTTGCAATGTGACCTATCCTGACCACTTCATTAAACATTGACTCCTTTCCTCTTAACTCCAACATTCACTATTCCCTTTACTCTACCATACTTTTAATTTTTTGTATAGAACTTACCATATTCTAATATTCTATGTTTACTTATTATGTTTACTTTTTATTTCTGTATCCCTCTGCTAGAATACATGGTCCATGAGAGCAGGATGTATCACTGATGTACCACTGATAACACCACAGATGCTTAGACCAGTGCTTAGAACCGGGTAGGCACCCTGTTAACATTTATTAAATGAATGAATGAATGCAAATATCCACTTTGTCAAAATTGATAGCTAGGCAGCAGAATGTTACAGTTAAATCCAGATCTGCTGATTCTTATTTCAAATCTCTTTTCTTTGAATCCCACTAACACAGTATGTATTGAACAAGGCTACGGTCCTTGTACTTATTATTCTATAGCAGTTTTATTTAAATAACATCTCAAGTATTGAAGGAATATACATTTTTGTCTTAATACAGGTTATACCCAAGATGAAACAAGATATAGGAAAATAATAAACTTTTGGAGGTGATTTAAATATCTTGATTGCTGTAAAGAGGCATTATTGATCACTCCTTATATGTAAATAGTCTAATTTCCTGTTATTAAACCTCAAAGATGAGCTCAGTTTTCCTTACAGCTCTGATTTGTTTACTCTGCTGTAGGCTGCCCCTCCTTATGGATCCAGGGAGGGCTCATTACCCTCCTACACCCTTTTTCCCACCTAACCATTACTCTGAGCATCTGTTGATGAATTGTATTTTTCATTTCTATAGGTGTTTCTTTTAGGTTTCCTGCAAAGTTCAGCTTTACTGGTTCTGAGGTTAATTGGCAAAACACTGATGGAATCACCTTCCTCACTCAAAATACCCATTCCTTTCTGCTAAAACCAAGTATATTCCTAAGGATATCAACTTTCACTTTATATCTCTGAATGTTATAAATCTTACAAACACAAGAGACTATAAAATTAAATTCTTATGCAGGATGAGCCCCAAACCAAAAAGTCACTTTTCAGATATCTTCCTGACATCCCATCAGTGGCACTGCAATATTTTATGGATAATCCAGACTTTTTCCTTTCTCAAATATAGTCATATGCCAAGTTTGATGGAGTCATCATCTGCAATAAATTTGTTTTTGCATATGT
>NW_007796599.1:1011-1393 GCF_000696425.1 Galeopterus variegatus | reverse complement strand
GGTCTGATTATATTTCCTAGATCGATTTACTTGGTCTGATTGTATTTCCTAGATCGATTAGATTGGTCTGATTATTTCTGCCAAATCGATTAGCTTGGTCTGATGAGTTTTCTTAGGTCGATGTGCTTGGTCTGATGAGTATACTTAGATCGAACATCTTGGTCTGATGAGTTTACTTAGATCGATGATCTTGGTCTGATGAGTTTTCTTAGATCGATGAGCACGGTCTGATGAGTTTACTTAGGTCGATGAGCTCGGTCTTATGAGTTTACTTAGATCGAACATCTTGGTCTCATGAGTTTACTTAGATCGATGATCTTGGTCTAATTAGTTTACTTAGATCGATGAGCTTGGTCTGATGAGTTTTCTTAGATCGATGAGC
>NW_007796599.1:0-377 GCF_000696425.1 Galeopterus variegatus | reverse complement strand
TCGATGAGCTCGGTCTGATGAGTTTACTTAGATCGATTAGCGCTCTGTGATGAGTTTACTAAGATCAATGAGCTTGGTCTGATGAGTTCACTTAGATCGATGAGCTCAGTCTGATGAGTTTACTTACATCGATCATCATGGTGTGATGAGTTTAATTAGATCGATGATCTTGGTCTGATGAGTTTTCTTAGATCGATGAGCACGGTCTGATGAGTTTACTTAGATCGATTAGCGCTCTGTGATGAGTTTACTAAGATCAATGAGTTTGGTCTGATGGGTTAAATTAGATCGATGAGCTCGGTCTGATGAGTTTACTTAGATCGATTAGCGCTCTGTGATGAGTTTACTAAGATCAATGAGCTTGGTCTGATGGGTTA
>NW_007796598.1:0-1393 GCF_000696425.1 Galeopterus variegatus | reverse complement strand
CTAAATGTATTTGCATTAGTCAGGGTACAAAGTGTATCAAAGAGAGCCCAAAATACAACAGCTTAAACTAGGTAGAAATGTATTTCAATCTCATTTAATATCCAGTAGGCAGGCAGTCTAGGGCTCTGCCATCCAGGGCTGGCTTTATGAGTGTTTGACCTGCGCAGTTGCATGAAGCCCCCACGCTCAGAAGGGCCCAATGCTCAGTTGAATG
The DNA here is from genome assembly GCF_000696425.1 of Galeopterus variegatus. Taxonomy (NCBI): domain Eukaryota; kingdom Metazoa; phylum Chordata; class Mammalia; order Dermoptera; family Cynocephalidae; genus Galeopterus; species Galeopterus variegatus. The sequence goes on along the minus strand of NW_007796598.1, from coordinate 1,179 downwards.
TGCTGCTGTTGCAGTCCTGAAATTCTTAGTTTATCGTTGAACTTGTGTATTGTGAGTAAAGTCCAGTCAGACAATGGACCATGCACCTAAGCAGAGGAATACATCGTAAGTGTACCTGACATTCATTGCCACCATATTTGTGTATAGTTTTGGCAATCCCCTATGAGCACAGAATTCCAGTGGGCCCATGATGTGTGGGAGTTCAGGGAGATTTTTGTATTTATTTCTGCCATCATATCTTGTGCTAGCTGTTCTTGCTTTTTTGTTTCTCTCCTTCTTTTGAATAGAATATTTATTTCTTTTTTGTTCTCTTTCTTTCTTTGGGGGGGGGGTTCTGAACTCTTGATGTTGGTGTTATGAGCACCATGGTCCAACCAACTGAGTTAACTGGCCACCCTTGAACAAAATGCGTTTTTTTTCTCCATTATTCTTGAGCTAATTTTCACTGAGTAGAGCATTTGGTTTCTTTCATACATTGATAATACCTCACTTTCTTCTGGCCTCTGTTGCTGCTGCGATGTCAGCTGTAAGTCTGACTGTGGTTGCTTGGAAGGTCATCTATTTTCTCTGGTTGTTTTAAGGATTTTTCTCTGTCATTGTACTACAGTTTCACTATAAAATATTTAGATGTGCATATCTTTATATATGTCTTGCTTGGGTTTCACTGGGTTTTTTGAATCTGTGAATTGATGTTTTATCAGTTTGGAAATGTTCCCACCAAATTCTTCTCAAATATTACTTCTGTCTCATTTTCTCTCTTCTTCTGCTAGTCTGCTTATATGTAGACTAAAACTTCTGATGGATTCCCCTATGTCTCTAACACACTCTTCTGTATTTTAATCCTGTCTTTGGGCTCCGTGCTGGCTATTTTACTATCAATTTTCCAGCTCATTAATTCTCTCTTCTTTTCTGCCTAATCTGCTAGTAAATGTTCTTGATTTCAGTTATGTTTTCCATTATGTTTTTCATTTCACTTGTCTGCTTATCTTTTAAGGTGTTTTAGACATGGTATTTGGAAGTTTATTTGGAGAAATAATTTGGGGTCTAAGATAATGTTACCTTCTTTCAGGAAAGGACTTTCAATTTGCTTCTGTCAGATTAAGGAGGACAGGACACTTCAAAGCTATGTCTTACTCATACAAATAGCTTTTTCCGTTTCCTTTATTGATTTTTTTTTTT
>NW_007796597.1:0-1393 GCF_000696425.1 Galeopterus variegatus | reverse complement strand
TGTTTCCCACCCAATAGTTGGGTTTTTAGAAAGTCAAACTCCTTGCCCTATTTAAAAATCAAAAGATTTTACAATAACAGTAGGCTTCTCTTAAATTTAGAATATCTGGCAACACTGGGCCTGCATTCCCTCATGGCAAGAGTCTGCTTAAACTAAGTGCTCTGTGCCTCCTTTAAATGAGGCCTGCTGTCTCTAGTTGGTCACAGTCCTCACTGGCCCCTGTTAATGACATGCGTCCTATTTCACTTTTTTACTACTTACCTGTAGGCATTTGGTCTGGGATTCCTGGCCCAAGATGAGACAGGGTTGAAGGCATGGAAGGGAGGTGATGGGTTCAAGGAATGTTAAGGGGACAAACATGAGAGGGCTTGGTGACCAATTAGATGATGGGGATAAGGACAAGGAGATTTGAATGGATAATGATGTCACTATCAAAAATATGAAATACAGGAAGAGAACCAGTTTGGGGTGGGAAATGGGAAAGATAACAGCTCAGTTTTGAATAGTTTGAGGTGTCTGTGGAACATCTGGAAAGAGATATGTAGATAACAGTTGAATATATGGATCCCAGGGAAATGACCAGAACTAAAGATAGAGATTTGGGAATCATAGTGGTAATTTTTATGGTAACTAAAACAATAATAGTTGATGAGATTGTGCAGGGAGAGTGAACTCTAAGGAACATTCCTTTTTAAGGGTAGAGTAGAGGAAGACAGGAGGCAGAGAAGGACTATCCATCCAGGAGAGAGAGAAGGGACAGCCCAGAGGGGAAATGGTAATAGAAGTCAAGGACCTAAAGAGTTTCCCAGGAGAAAATGGTCACTAACCCAACATCACAGAGGGTCATATTTAGTCTTTCAGAAATTAATCTTAGACACATACAGAAGTCCCGCATTCACATCCCAGTCCTATGGCAAACTTAGTGTGGGACCTTATGCACATCTTTACATTCAAGGCCTCGGGTTAGTACATCCATAAATGGGGAGGCTGGGCCAGGTGATTGATTCCAAAGTTCTTCTAAGTGCTAAAATCTCAGGATTCTTAGAAGCCTGACTTCCTCCAATCACTTACCACTCACTCTTCCTGCAGCCATGCAGCTTCAAGTGCATGCGTGCGTGCGTGTCTCTGTGTGTGTCTATAGCTTCTACATACAGAACGGTGACTAAGGCTAGGCTTTGCCAATTTTGCCTGCATCTAAAGAGGAAGCAAGCACCTGTTCTGAGAGAGGAAGTACTTTAAAGATGGCCCTAGACAACTTTCCCAATTTCATAGGCCAATTGTAACACATGACTTTTCTCACTCCGAGGTTATTTCCAAAAGCAAATTCATAGGAATATGAGAACAATGATTTACAAAGCAGCCAGCTGTTCTCTGGCAACCTGGATTAATGTGC
>NW_007796596.1:0-1393 GCF_000696425.1 Galeopterus variegatus | reverse complement strand
TCAGGTCAAGTATAAATTGAGGTAAACGACTCTTATTCACCATCTACAGAAAATATGTATTTGTCTCTCAAAAGTAATTACGAAATTTTTGATGTGCTCTACTTTTATTGTTAATACTACATTCAAAGTTAAAGCTTTTAAGATACAGGTAAAGTTAACCTTGAAATCAAATATTTATAATACATTTTACTCCACCTATAAGCCAAAACAAAGCTATAGAAGGAATAACAATATACAAAAGAGGAAGTAGTCTACAAGTGGGGAACATTCAGTCTTCTAAAGTCTCTCAAAAAAACTACACCAGGTTTGGAAGGACTGTGAAAGCATTAGACAGTAATGTCTTGTCCTTTAAAAATATCTAGTAATCATTTGAAAACATTAACAGCTATTTTCTTCCAGGGCATTTTTTATTTCATTAATTTAAAGCACTTTGAGAAAAGATAGCAAAATGGCCTAAAATTAGAGGATGTTTTCAACAAATATGTCTTTAATAAGCAATATTAACTGTCATAAAGGTTATGGACCCCAGATGATAAATTAAGACATAAATAATACAAGGCATATCCTAAGACATATGATAATGTCTAAATAAAGAGGTAAGAAGATTAACATCCTACCTCATACTACATTACCTTATACCTTTTGACTTCTTATTGGAAAGCAGTCTTGAAAAAATGCTTTTCAGAGGTAAAAGTAGGCACAACTCTGAGGAATATTGTTAATAGATTGCATCCCACTAATATTTCTAACCTACCAAAGGGGATGCTTCTGTGATATACCATATTGCTGATTCTTTCACCCCAGCTACAGGCAGCCACACTGAGGTCTGCCAAGGACACATGTATAGCATGTCTTTCAGACACAGCTCTCCTCTCCTGTTCTATTCCTTAATACCTGTTGCAAAGCCCTCTCACTCACCTAGCCTTATCCCGACAAGACAGCATGCCTCCTTTAGATCACTATTCTCTCAGGACTCTCTTGATAGGAATGCCCACTCATCCTTGGAGGTTTTAGAGAATGATCATTAGTCTTTCAGAGTTTATTTCCTTTATATATTCTCATAATTGTGGATATAACATTGAGAATGTAATAATCATGCAGTAAATATGTCAAAGAAGTGGACGTACAGAACAAAGGCCCATAGGCAGCACTAATAGAACTGCTTGTGAAGTCAGAAATGGCCTATATGTGCTGTACAATATGGTAGCCACCAACCACACGTGGTTCTTGAGCAATTAAAATGCTGTGGTTTTTCTTCATTTAATTTTGAGTAATTAAATTTAAATAGCCAGTAGTGGCTACTGTATTGAATACAGGAAAGAAAACATAGAAAGCCACCTTCATTACTTACCTCCCTGATATCATTATTAAAGAGAGAGAAAGAAAAGAAAAA
>NW_007796595.1:0-1394 GCF_000696425.1 Galeopterus variegatus | reverse complement strand
ACTATTGGCCATTTGTATGTCTTCCTTTGAGAAATGTCTATTCAGCTCCTTTGTTTTAATCGAATTTTTTTGGTTGTTAGAAAGTTGCTTGAGTTCCTTATATATTCTAGATATTGATCCTTATTGGATGCATAGTTTGCAAATATTTTCTCCCATTTTGCATGTTGTCATTTCACTCTGTTGATTATTTCCTTTGCTGTACAGAAGCTTTTTAGTTTGATATAATCCCATTTGTTTATTTTTTCTTTTGTTGTCTGTGCTTTTGGGATCTTATTTATAAAGTCTTTGCGCAGTCCTATGTCTTGAAGTGTTTTCCCTGTGTTTCCCTCCTGGAGTATTATCATTTCAGATTTTATATTTAAGTTGTTAATATATTTTGAGTTGATTTGGGTATATGGCAAGATGTATGGATGAATTGGCTCTTTTATCATTATGAAATATCATACTTTTCCCTCTGGCAATTTTTTTTTTGAAGTCTACTTTGTATGCTGTTAATACAGCAACACAAGCTTTCTTATTATTAGTGTTTGCCTTGTATATCTTTTCCATTCTTTTGCTCTTAATACATCTAAGTCTTTATATTTAAAGCTAGTAGACTTGAAAACAGCATATAGTTTATTTTTAAATCCAGATATAAAACCTTTATCTTTCAATGGAAGTGTATAGTCCATTAACATTTATCATAATTGTTGTTATGATTGGATTAAGTCCAACATCTTGCTGTTGTTTACTTTTTATTTTATCTGTTTCTTGCTCATTTGTTTTTCCTTTTCTTCCTTGTCTTGGGTTGACCAAGTAATTTTAGTATTCTACATTATCATGTATTGTAGCGTCTTTTAATATATATGTTATAAATGCTACATAAAATATTTTTTTTCTGGGGAGGTGGGGGGAAGAGAAGTAATGAACTAATGGGTATAAAACTATGCTATCTACCTTAAGGATGCTTATGTTGCATATAGAATTGTAAGTTGGTAGTTTTTGTTTTTATTTTCTTTTCCAGCACTTTGGAGATGTTGTTTCATTATCTTTTGGCTCTAATTTTTATCTGATAAGAAATCAGCCAAAACTCTTATTATTGTTCCACTGAATTTAACTTGCATTTTTTTGTTTGTTTGTTATTTTACCTTTAGCTTATTTAAAGGTTTTATTTTTTGTATTATCTACAGGTTTAGGTAATTTAACTAGTTTACCTAGATATCAATTTTTAAGAATTTATCAAGCTTGAGTTTATTGAACATTTTGGATCAATAGAGTTAGAATTGCTTATTATATTCAGAAAAATATTTGACAATTTTTTTCTTCAAATATTTTTATGCCCTATTATTTCTCTGAATCTCTTTTCTTCCTTCCCTCCCTTTCCTCTTTTTCTAGGACTCCATTTACAGGCATAT
>NW_007796594.1:0-1394 GCF_000696425.1 Galeopterus variegatus | reverse complement strand
ATCAGTCCTAAAATTTATATGAAATTGCAAGGGACTCTCAAAACAAGCTTGAAAAGGAAGAACAAAGTTGGAGATGTCACATATGTTTTTAAAACTTACTGCAAACTACAGTAATCAAAATAGTGTAATGCTGGCATAAGAGTAGACATGTAACCCAATGGGATAGCCCTGAAAATACAGAAATAAACCCATACTTCTATGGTCAATTGATTTTTGACAAGGTTTCAAGATCATTCAATGGGTAAAACATAGTCTCTTCAGAAAACAAGGCTGATACAACTATATATCCATATGCAAAGGAAAAATGTAGAACACCTATCTAACACAAAATTTATGCAAAATTTAACTAAAAAGTAATCAAAGTCCTAAATATAAAAGCTAAAACTATAAAACTCTTTGAAGGAAACACAAGGGTAAATCTTTATGATTTTTAAAACTCTTTGAAGGAAACACAAAGGTAAATCTTTATGATTTTGATTTGGCAACGTTTGTTTTGTTTTGTTTTAGTTGTGATACCAAAAGCTTAAGCAACAACAACAAAAATAGGTAAATTGGACTTTAGCAAAATTAAAAAGTGCTGTGAGTCAAAGAACTAGACATTTTTCTTAAAAGAAATTATATAAATGGTCAATAAGCCCATGGGGAAAAAAAGTGGTCATTATCATTAGTCATTAGGGAAATGAAAATGAAAATTTCAATGAGATATAAATTCACATCCTCTAGAATAGCATTGATAATAATAATGATTTAAAAAAAAATCTCAGAAAATAGCAAGTGTTGGTAAAAATGTGGAGAAATTGGAACCCCCATATGTTGTGGATGGCAGTGTAGAATGGTGTAGCCACTTTGAAAAATAGTTTGCAGTTCCACAAAACGTTAAGCACAGAATTACCATGTTACCATATGATCCAGCAATTCTACTTCTAGGTATATACCCTGTGAAGGTTAATTCTAGATGCCAACTTGATTAGATGAAGGAATGCTGAGAAAACTGGTAAAGTTATCTTTTTAGGTGTGTCCATGAGGGTGTTTCCAGCAGAGATTAGTATGAGAGTCTGAGTGGACTGGATGGGAAAGACCCACCCTCAATGTGGGTGGGAACCATCCAACCTGCTGGGGGTCTGGAGAGAACAAAAGACAGAGGGAAGAAGTGAGGCTCTTTTTCTATTTGCTGGAGCTGGGATACACTCTTCTCTCCTGTCTATGGACACCAGAGCTCGAGACTCTTCAGCTTTTGGGTTACAGAACTTACATCAAGAACACCATCAGCTTCCCTGGTTTTGAGGCCTTTGGACTTGGACTGAGCCACGCTACAGGCATCCAGTTTGTAGACGGCCTATAGTGGGACTTTTTTTCACAGTCACGTGAGCTAATTCCTGTAATAAATCCCTCTC
>NW_007796593.1:0-1394 GCF_000696425.1 Galeopterus variegatus | reverse complement strand
AAGAGTAAAGATCCACTCAAGCTCTCTTGGATTTGGGGCTGGGTGTTTAGCTCAGTTGGTTATAGTGCAGTGTTATAACAACAAGGTCAAGGGTTAGGATCCCCTTATTGGCCAGCTGCAAAAAAAAAGAAAGAAAGAAAGAAAAAGAAAAGAAAGAAAGAAGATTTTCTTGGATTCAGCAGCTCCTCCCGCAAAACAACCTGTCCAGTAGACCAGTATTCTGGGATCTGAACCAATATCTAAAAGACTTTCTCCCTAAAGTCAGAATACTAAACAGCACTTGAAACAGCCTCAATATTTGTACAGGATCCTGACTTCTGGCTGGACCAAGTTTACTCTGTCTATTCCCCCAATTGCAACTTCATCCTTATTCTGAGAAAATATAAGTGGGCCATGGAACTCCAGCTTCCCCTTGATCTACAAGCATTTATTAGACGTACCAGCTTCTGCACTGCGGCTAAAGTCCAAAAAACCAAAATCTCAGAGTCATAGAAGCAGAGGGTTGGAGTGTTTGTTAGGACCACCTTGTCTAGTTCCATGACCTCATTCTTGAGCATTTCTAGTGATGAGAAACTCACTACCTCCAAATGTAGCCTATTCCAACTTTAAAATGTACTGCCTCTTAAAAAGGAATCTCTTCTATGCAAACAAAATCCACCTCCCTAGAATATAGTTTGTATAAATAAAGCTGTGATTTCATACCATGAATTCTGTTACTAGCAATAATGCAGATGCCTGGATTTCATCAGCAACAGAAGCTGTTGTTCTTATGGGAAATTATACATTTATTCCAATAAACATCTGCATTGAGTCAAAGCTCCTTGTTTGGCTTGTATGTTTTTCATGCACTGATGATTCTGGTGAGTTGTTTGTTTTCATTTATCAACATTTTTCTCTATTCGATTAGAATTGCTGTACCATGAAGAGAGAGACTATGATGGGAAGATTGTAGTATCATACATAACAAAAGCATATCTTAGGTTTTTGGGTCAGTTCTTTTTTAATATCCTATACCAGTGTTCCTGTAAGTTATCAAAATATCTCAGAATGCCAATGTTTCAGTATCCAAACTGAATGCCACTCACATCCAACAGAACAAACTGGGGGGTGGGGGGTTGTATGTTCAATGTTTGATTAGGAAAATATGGTACTATGTCTATGAGTGGCTTGTTCTGGATTGTTTATTCTGCCATGAGTTAATCTTGTTCATTGGAGGCAGGAATCAAAGAAAACACCACCACCAAGAAGCCCTTCCAGCGGGAGACAGACAAGAGTCAAAGAGGGAAAATCTAGACCACTCATGTGGCTGTGGAGGTAGCCAATCTTGGTCTGGAATGAGTCTTGAAAACAAGAAACTTCAGTTCTAATGTAGCATGTTGACTGCCTTATCCATC
>NW_007796592.1:0-1394 GCF_000696425.1 Galeopterus variegatus | reverse complement strand
ACACTTGAGCCATGGCTAAAAATCTAGGCATTAGTATCATATAATGACAATTACACGCACACATCAAGCTTCAGTAATATACCTTAGTCTTCCAAATTTTAATTTAGGTAAAATTATGCATTCATAAATTTAAATTGGGGGCTGGCCCCGTGGCTCACTCGGGAGAGTGCAGCACTAGGAGCACTAAGACCGTGGGTTCGGATCCTATATAGGGATGGCCCTGTTGTGCTCACTGGTTGAGCGTGGTGTCTACCACACCATGCGGAGGGTTGCAATCCCCTTACCGGTCGGAAAAAAAAAAAAAAAGTTAAATTGGTATAATATTCTTGACATTAAAATTGAATTTCTGTGAACTTGTTTTAATTGTTTCCGAAATTAAGAGTGGATATAAACATACAGGTAATTATCCAAAATACTTCAATCCAAAAATCTTGTATAATCTTTAGGCTAAAATTTAGCAATAAGTATAAGCCATTATAAAGTTAGCATCATTACTTAATAATGTGGAGACAAAGCCTAATGATGCCTTGAAGATAATCACAAATGTTTAGGGTTTCAGAATAGTTCAGTTATGTAATACATGTCCTTTCATCTATAAATGAGTATTCAGTTTGTGGCCTAAAGCTAGTGTCATACTTTTGAAGTTTATCTTTTTTTTTTTTTATCAGTGTGAGATTTTTTAATTAATATATTCACATTCTCTTTCATGCTTCGTCTCATGATCAATAGAATAACTATTGAGTTGATTATTCACAAAGTGAGGCCCTTGCTGTTCTACATTCGTGATTTTGAAGATTTCCCAAATAACTTTTGTAACTGCTTACCAAATTGTATTATCCAACAAAGATGCCAACAGTTTTAATCCTGACCCAATACTTTCCTTTCTGTTGCATAGTCAATGAGCAACATAGATTCTCGCTCATCATAAGCTGGCTTGATATCTCAACGGAATGTGTTTATTTGTCTTAATTTTTATAGCATTTTTGCTCTGAATCTATGTGTTTCTTAAATAAAAGCAAAATATCAACTGACTCAGTTAATCAGTGTATAAAGGAAGAATACTCTGGCCAATGTGAACAAATGAGTATATACATAAATAAATTTAATACTATTGTTTATCTTTTAACGTAAGATTTGGGAAAATAAAGTGAACAGAGAAAAAGAGAAAACAGGAAAAATACTCAAGAGAAAGAAGACCAATCGGCAATAAGAAGCTTATCAATAATGTAAGTATTTCCAATAGGTCTGTAGAGAAACCAGGATCAGCTAACCCACAATTTCAAAAGAAATTTAGATATTTCCCACAAACGTTGTTGTAACAACATTTATAAAAGAAATGCACCTGATTATTAAATAGAATCATTTGTCCCAAGAACTTTCATAAATAAAGGCCA
>NW_007796591.1:0-1394 GCF_000696425.1 Galeopterus variegatus | reverse complement strand
TCACTCTCCTAGGATTGTTGGGACAACTAAATTAGCCAGTGGGTGTGGTCAACCCATAGTAATGGATCAATAATTGCAAGCTGTGGTTTTTCTAGGTGTCTTACTTCTTAAGAGTGACTCAAAACCTGTGAATGTGGCCACTTCTTGGCCTCCCCCTCCTCCAAGTGTAGAATCTACTTCCTAAGAAAATAAGTAAATGATAATACAAAAATATTTGAAACTTACTAAAGCATAAAATTTCCAGGCTACTTTTCTGCTAATCTGAACCTCCTGTAATTCTTCTGAAGAGGAGAAAGTGCCATCGATGAAAATAACTTTATCCAAGAATGCATTACATATTGTACTTGCTCAGTTGGTATTTTTTCCGCTTGAAAACCTGACTTTTTAAAATAAAATAGGGAGGGGATAGGGTAAGGGGGAGTAGAAACAAAGATGTTGTTTCAGGGACTGGTGTGGTGGAGCAGAGAGAATGCAGGCTTTGGAGCCAGACAGCCTGGGTTCAAGTCCTGACTCTTCTTTTTTTTTTTTTTTTAAAGATGACCGGTAAGGGGATCTTAACCCTCGACTTGGTGTTGTCAGCACCACACTCACCCAGTGAGCGAACCGGCCATCCCTATATGGGATCCGAACCCGTGGCCTTGGTGTTATCAGCACCGCACTCTACCGAGTGAGCCACAGGCCGGCCCAAGTCCTGACTCTTCTACTTCCTAGTTACACTATCTTAGACACAATTGCTTTGTGCTTTTCTGAACTTATGATTTCATAACTTCAAAATGAGGAACATAAAAGTCATATCAGCTAATTATAGTGAGAATTAAAAATGTTCTTGAAACATGCAGCAGATATGTAGCTTCGATGTAGCTCGAGAGCTCTCCGGGCTATAATTTTGGCCAAGGAAAAATAATCTTTTAAATATTTCCTGGAGGATTCTGTTATTTGCATCTCACTTTTAAAACTGACCTTTTATCTGTGATTTTATTATGGCTGTTTTTGCTTGACATATATGAAGAGGTAAAATTGCCACTTTTCTTTTTAATTATTTGTGTAACAAATTAATTGGCTAGGGAAGGGTATTTGAGTGATATGCCTAGTCTTTTTGCAGAACAAAAGCCACATTAGGTCCTGAAAAAATTCTTTATTCAAAACTGATATTAATTTAAATTGTTTCATATTTCTGTTTGGCTCATATATTTTTATCTAGCTCACATATTCCCTAAAACCTATCAAAATTGTTACTGGATTTTCTAAGCCATTAATGTAACAGCCATTGTGACATGCTGTAATATTATTTAATGTGGATCAGACAATAAAAATAAGTTTCTCACAAAAAAAAAAAACATGCAGCAGGATGTTGTAGCCCATGGTAGGTACTCACACTGTCAAAGATATGAGAG
>NW_007796590.1:0-1394 GCF_000696425.1 Galeopterus variegatus | reverse complement strand
AGGGAATGGCGTCACCATGCATCCCCTGCCCCTCCAGGAACCTGCGGTCCTCTTGCCTCCCTGTCTCGCCCTTGTCTCTATTAGCTGCTGAGTCTTCGTGATCCTGGCCCCTGACTCCCTCCAGACTCTTCTCTCCCTAACCCTGTCTCTCTTGCCTGCACGACATTGCTCTTTCATGCCTCCCGTGCCTCAGCTTCCCCCCCGCCTCAGCCAACCTTCCAAATGCAGCCAGAAAGACCACTTCCCAACACCGTTGCTTCATCCCTTCTCCTCTAATCCCTTCCATGACTGCAATCCCAGAAATATGGCCCAAATTGCCAACAGAGCACAGAAAGTCCCCCGTGAGATGGCTTTTCTTACCTCTCCACTCTCATCTCTCGCTAATCTGTTTCCTAACCTGCCTTTCACACTCTCCGTTATACACGCAGAAGCTTGTAATCAAGCTTCCCCCATCTAGTTCCTTTTGAATATATCATGTTTGCTCTTATATCAGGGACATTGCACGAGTGTCTTCATATTCTGAATCAACCTTCTTGTTCCAACTTCTCTCTCCTCAGGACTCAACTTATGTGCATCTCTTCTTCCAGAGAGTCTTTGCTGGTCATTGCTCAAGGCTGGTTTTTGAACATCTCAAACGTTTCCTTACCATATTGTCTGCTTACCTCCATGAGGTACTTCAAAAAGTTCATGGAAAATGTAATTAAAAGATAATGTGATCTTTCCATGAACTTTTTTGAAGGTCCCTTGTGTTATACCCTTGTATTAGGTAGATTACTAGGTTATTTTGCATAAAGAACAATCTCAAAGTCTCATAGCTCATGGCAAAACAAAAACAAAAAAATTATTTGTTCCTCATGTGTCATGTTTCCAGATTAGGTCTGGCTGGTGAGCCTCTGCTTCTGGCTGTGGGTCAGGTTCAGGTCTGCTCCATGTGTCCTCTCTTCTACGACTGAAGCTTAAGTAGCAGCCCCCTTCTGAGACATGGCAGGTGGCACAGGAACACAAGAGGCTGAGTTGAACAATGCAATGGAATTTAAAGTTGTTGATAGGACATGAGCAGGTTGCACATATTCATGTTCAACTGGTCAGAGCAAGCTATGTGGCCAAGCCCAACATCAATGATGCAGGAAGCATAGTTCTGTCTTGGGGAGCCAAGGCAAGAACAGGCATGTGCACTCCTCCAGAGGAGGAAACTCGTGAGTGCAAACTCTATTACAGTCTGCCATAAGCACATAGACTTGAATGTCTTTCCACTTGTCTGTCTCTCCCACTAAAACATAAGCTCTCTTAGAACCAAAATGATTTTGCATCATTTTATTCCCAATGCTTTACGTGCCACCTGGCACATCAGAGATGCTCCATAGACATAAATTGAGTAAATACACGCTCAAGTA
>NW_007796589.1:0-1394 GCF_000696425.1 Galeopterus variegatus | reverse complement strand
TTTAAGCTAAACAAACTTCCATCAACTTTCCCCCAAAATGTTCTATTTTCTCATTACTTTTATACTTTTAGTTTTTTATATTAACTTCACTGAAGTTTACATTCAATACAATGTTCCCATTTTAAGTATGCAGTTGTATGATTTGTGGCTAATTCTGAAAATGGTTACACGTACACTCATGTAATTATTTACACAGTTAAGATAAAGAATGTTCCCACTACACTCTTCCACGTCAATAGCCCACACGGCTCAAGGCCACCGGTGATCTGCTTTTTCTCACTATAGGTTTGGATAATCTGTTCAAGAATTTTATCTAAGTGAAATCATATGGTATGTACTCTTTCATATCTGGCTTCTTTCACTCAGCATTCATCCTTGTTTTTTTGATTATTAGTACTTTATTAGTTTTTATTTCTAAGTTTTATGCCACTTTAAAGATACATCACAATTTGTTTATGTATTAACCTGTTGATGGTCTTTTGGATTATTTACACATTGTACCAATTATAAATAAAGCTGCTATGAATATTCACATATAAGGTTTGTGTGGTTGCAATTTTTTTTTCACTTTTCTTGGTGAATATTTAGAGCTAGAAAACCTGAATCATATGGTACCTATGAATGTGTAAAGCAGCATGAAAGAGCAAAATACTTTCCAAAGTGGTTTGATTATTCTGTATTCTCACAAAAAAAATAATAAAAGTTTCAATTTCTCCATGTCCTTGCCTATATTTGGTGTTGTGAATATTTTTCATTTTATCCATTCTTGTTGGTCTACATTGATACCTCTTTGAGATTTTATTTGCATTTCTCTGATGATTGATGATATTGAACATCTATTGTTTAACATGTTTATGTTTTATTAATTAGGTCCCTCCTAAATTTCTTACTAGAAATTTTATTCAGCTTTGACATTTAAGTCTTTGCTTTAATTCATTTTTTTTTTCCTAAGGGTCATAATTCATGTTATTTCATATGGATATTCAATTATCCTCAAATCATTTGTTGAAAAAATCCTTTACTTTTTGAGAGTTCTTGGCAGCTTTGTGAAAAATCCATTGATCAATAACCAGTGGTTCTACTTTGGACCTCTCTGCTCTATTCCATTATTCTGTATGTCTACACTTCGGTCAGAAACACAAATGAAGCTCTATAACAGGCTTCAGACAACTGTGCCACCGTTTGTTAATCAGATTTCAGTGGAACTCAGCCACACCCATGTGCGTACATTTTGTATGTGCTGACTGTCATCTTACAAACGCAGGATGAAGGAGCGGCAACAGACCACATGCCCTGCGAGCCTAATATATTTACCATCTGCACTTTCATGAAAAGGTAAGGTAAATCCTCCTCCTTGTTCTTATTCTTACTTATTGAACTTTCTGACTATACAA
>NW_007796588.1:0-1394 GCF_000696425.1 Galeopterus variegatus | reverse complement strand
CCCCCTGCCTGCTCGACTGATGGCAGCAATGTGCCTGAGCACCCCACTGCAGAAACCAGTGCCATGTGAGTGGTCCACCACAGCCGCTGTCACAGAAAATGCCACCACAAGGGTGGCTCACTGCCACAGAGCAGCCACCACCACCTTATAGGTGTCCCGCTGACCACTCATAGGCATACAAAGAAGAGAGTCACCAGTGGAGCCCATGGAAAGAGGTGAGCGAGTGCAGACCTGCGACCCAGTGGCCCAACCCACAGGGGGAATTACACTGCCACGTGTGGCAGCACACCTGGGGGTGGGAGGAACGTGTGCCACCCACGAGACTGCCTTGATCTGAGGAGAGACACATGCAGAACTCACCCCCTGAGAGTACAGAAACCCAAGACACTAAAATAGAACAAGGAAGAAAATTCCCAATCACCACCAACCCATCCCCCAACCGGGGGAAGCAAGGTCCCAGGAGGAACCTCTGCCTAGGAAAGAAGAAAGCGAAACCCCACTCAGGGTCACCCATTGAAACTGAGGAGCTCCAGTATACCCCAAAGCACCCATGAAGGTCACAGGACGTTAGCCAGTGTGCCAACAAGCCCTCCCAGGGTCACCCATCCTAGCCAAAGAGCAACAGAGACCCATGTGCTTCTCCTGAGAACCCAAGAACTTGCCCGCGTCCTCACTGACCCAACACGGAGTACTAACCTCAGCAAGGAGTCACTAAGTGCCCCAGCGCCTAGGCCATGGAGGCACTCACGTGCAACTCCAGCACTGAATATGCCTGAAGTGCCCGCACAGAGACTACACTGCTGCGTCTACCTGGAACCAATACTACAACACCCACCCACAGTCAATACAAAACTCATCCACAGGAGGAAGTGTCTGCAGTCAAAGCCCACTCCAGAGTAACAGGAGAAGCAATGGCTCTACTAAATGACAAAACATCAATGTAGAGATAATAGAAATATGAAAAATCAGGAAAATGTGACACCACCAAAGGAATACAATAATTCTCAAGTACCAGGCCTTACAGAGCAAGAAGCCCTTGAAGTGACTGAAAAGGAATTCAGAGCAACAATCCTACGGAAATTCAATGAGATGCAAGAAGACTCAGATGATACAACAAAATGAGAAAAACTATTCAGGATCTGAAGGAAGAAATTTACAAAGAGATTAATACCTTAAAAAGAATGCAGCAGAACTCCTGGAGCTGAAGGATTCATTCAAGGAAATAAAAACCACAACTGAGAGCTTAAGTAGCAGGTTAGAGCAAGCAGGAGAAAGAATTTCTGAGAATTTCTGATCTTGAAGATGGTCTTTTTGAAATATCAAGGTAGACAAAAAAAAAAAAAAGAAAGAAAAGAAAAGAAAAAGAAAGAAAGAAAGAAAAAGGAAAAAGGAAA
>NW_007796587.1:0-1394 GCF_000696425.1 Galeopterus variegatus | reverse complement strand
ACTTCAGATTTTTTATTCCCTCCTTTAATAGTGTATTTTCTTCAAAGCCAGTTTCTCCTATTACAAAGGAACTATAATTGCAAAATGTCCTTTTCCTCTCCCCCTGCATGGATCATCTTTAAACTTTTATATTAATAAATAATCTCCTTCTATAGTTTTTTCTTTAAAAAAATTTAAACTTTGATATATTATGGTCTCACTGAATTATAAACAGTTCTATTTTCCTTCAGTATTTAGATTTTCTTAGTTTTTCAAACAATATTAAATTAACATGCTGAATAATAAAAGAATCAATAAGATGTGTTTTACAAGCTTCGCATATAAATTTAAGGAAGAGGTTGTTGAAGAGCTGACAGATTGAAGACAGTGATAGTTAATGGACATATAGTGCAGGATAAATTGAATTCCGTATGGAAATTTGTAGGAATAATCTCTGAAAACTATTTCTTTTCATCAGGGCAAACCATGAGAAAAGATTATAAAAACAAAAGAAACTTCTACATTACTCTTAAATAAAGGGTCCAAATAGGATTGTTAAAGTAAGTCTATAGTCAAAGTGAAATGCATAAAAACATACCTTGTTACTCTGTGGTTTGAAAGAACCACATGTACTTCTTTTGCCCTTGAATTTCAGTACCTCATTTTTAACTGTACTTAGTTTACATTTCACTTAGAGATTAATCTTCTCTTTTGCTAAGTGCATTGGAAATCATGAACACTATGTAAATGATGCTAGGAAATGTATCCCCCAAGTATGAAATAAAGCTCTAACTAGATAATGCTAATAAATATTAATATATGGAGATAGCAAAGGAATATTAAATAATTAAGCTGCCCAAAATAAGGATAATAATATACCTAAAGTCCTCCAGGCAGTCATTCAGTATTTTAGGGCTCTACAAATATTAACAAAAGCAGAGCCTGGAGAGAATTGTATGTCCTACAGCTTTATGACTTGAATCATAAGAAGAGGAATGGGCAGTGGCTACAACAGACGAGAGATTGACTCAGCTGGTTAGAGCTGGTAATTAATTGTGATTGATTTAATCTACTTTTTCATCTTTTAATAAGCACATTTTCTTCCATAGAAATTACCATTTTCCAGTCTTTCATGCAAAATATATATATATATATATATATATTTTTTTTTTTTTTTTTTTTAAGGTTTAGGAATGTCTGGAAAATTTGCATCTACCCTAACCACATTACCCTTTTTCTCAAGATAATTGGATTATAAGTACTGGGGTAAAGGCAATGGGCTGGTGTTAAGCAGAATGTGGAAACCTCTGTCACCCAAAGCAGAAGCAGAGTTCACCAAGAAACCTTCCATGGGCACCTTATATCTTTGCAGGTTCACAGAGCAAAAGGTGGAATGAATGGCAAGTTCCCTAATT
>NW_007796586.1:0-1394 GCF_000696425.1 Galeopterus variegatus | reverse complement strand
GCCACCAGAAACAATAACAAGGAAGAGGGTGCATGGCCCTGTCTCAGCAGTCATGCCCTCCCGAGTGCCACGAAGGGGCTGCATGGCACTGCCGGGTGCAGCTGGGAGGGGACGCCTTGTCACCAGCTGGCGCTGTATGAGCAGTGTGAAGCTGTGCGCACAGCGGGGGCCTTCCCGTGAAGCTGCTGTCATGCCAATGTGCTGGTAACTCTCCTGCTGGCACTGACTTCGGGGCCTGCTGGTGGCTCGCCCAGGGGACTCACACCTCTGTTTCCACCCAGGGTGGTGTGACATGGCTCCTCCACTCCTTCACCGTGGCAGTCAGTGCCAGTGGTTCCACCCAAACAGCCGCGCTGTGCAGAGCCCTCTGCCCGTCTGTCTATGTGCCTGGATGCTCCCCGTATTTCTGTCCTGCTCCGAGGTGGGCTTCCAGCCCAATGGCCGCTTACTCAAGGACACTCAGCGAGGCTGTCCCCACCAGTCCCGTAACATGCACTTCTGTGTTTACATTTGGTCCTGAAACTTGGATCTACCCCTGCAAGATAAAAGCTTGTCACCACCGAGGACATTCACAGGAATGAGATACGGATTCCTAAGCCTGTCCAGAAGGCTTGGATGATTGCGGCAGAGCTGGAGTGAGCACCGTGTCCTAAGCTGACGCACAGTCCTCTGACAAGGTTCTGATGTTGGACGGCCATGTGTTATTGCTGGGAAAGGCAAAGTCACTTATCCCAGGTCCCACAGACCTGGCGTGGAGGGGCCGTGGCTGTCGACCATGGGAGCTCCACGGCAGCTGATGGAGAACACGGAAGCTGCGGCTCTCTCTTCTGGGTGGCTGGTGTGACCGTGGTGCCAAAGGTCAGGCCGAGGGGAGGACAGAGGCCAGCAGGTCCCCGAGTGGGTGGCTGGGTGGGGGGACGGGAGCTGAGCGCCAAAGCAACCTCCCTGTTCTGAGCAGGAGCAGGCAGGCCACAGGGCCAGTGCCATCACCTCCAGGGAGCATGTGACCCAGCTGATGTCATCGGTGAGGCCGGGGCTGTGGACGCTAATTTCCAAAACATGTGGACAAGAGCGGTCACGAAGCATCACAACTCCAGGCCGTGATTGGAAGCAGATGGAGAGGCGGGGAGTGCCGTCGGCGGGCGACGCCTGCCTGGGGCGGGGAGTGCAGCCCTGTCCTCAGCTCCCCTGAAGACGGGCGGGCCGGGGGCAGCCGCATTCTCCCTCGCACGGTACCAGGGGCCCCAAGCCACCCACCAGGAGGGGACCCCCACCAGGAGGTCGCAGGGCAGCATCCACCCAGGATGCCCGGGGGATCTCCTCCGGCTTCCTGGGCACCGGCCTCCTCGCGCCCGGCCCCCATTCGGCCCTCCTTGCCTCCCCAGCCTGGCACT
>NW_007796585.1:0-1394 GCF_000696425.1 Galeopterus variegatus | reverse complement strand
TGGGGCATCTAAAAAGCCAATTTCCTTTTTTTTTTTTTTTTCTAATGTTGTTGATGGCCTTGCAGAGACAGACTGTCCACAGAGACAGTAGAGGGACTGGAACAGAAGCCAGCCTGTTGAGTGCTGAAGAACGACTGGAAGACAGAGAGGCAGTGGAAGCGGCCTGTGTAGGTCCTGGGAGGGATGGAGGGAGGACGGGAAAGTGTGGCCGCCTATCAGCTGCCTGTTCAGCCAACCGCTGCCCTCCCCCTTGTCCCCCTCCCCCCTTACACACCCCGAAGACTGAGCCCCCAGCTCCTATCAGATCTCCCCTCTTCCACCTGAGTGAAGGTCAAATGCAGTAGAGGCTGCACAATCCTTTGTCACTTGTGAGGAGCCACCCTGACCCCTCCTCTGTGTGTCTCAGCCACCAGCCTCTGCACCTGGGTGACTTTCTCTGCCCCCAACAGACCGTAAGCCCACTTCGTCCGCACCACACACCTTTTCTCCTTCAAATTGCTACCTGTACATATGACAATTCCCAGCCTCACTTAAAACAAGTGCAAATTGAAATTCCAACGAGGTACTGTTTTTCACCTGTCAGTTGGTAAAGATCAAAAAGTTTAACAATAGGCTGACCAGTTAGCTCAGCTGTTAGAGCACCGTATTGATAACACCAAGGCCAAGGGTTCGGATCCCTGCACTGGCCAGCTGTCAAAAAAAAAAAAGTTTAGCAGTCCTGTGTGGGCAAGGGTATGGGAAATAAGCTGTCTCCCACGTTGTTGGTAGCAGTACCAACTGTAAGAAATTTAGTAATATTTCTCGAAACCTTAATGTACATGCCTTTGACCTAGTAATTCCCCTCACAGCTGAATTGGGAATTACCCTCAATTCCCCTACAACTGTATGCATACATGAGCAAAATGATGGGTGTCAAAGGATATTCATTGCGGCAAAAGACTGGGAAACACCTACATGTCCGGGAGTGTGGGACTGTTAAGTAAATGATTGCACCACCATACGGCAGATACTAGGTAGAATGAACCAGCTCTTCTGTGTTTCTAGGTGAATGAAGTGGGGGCCCAAGTGGTGTGGGGGCATATGTGCGGGCTAGAGAACAGGGCTGAGGGCTGTGAAGGATGGAGCCCACAGTCAGAGGCCAGCAGGTGGACTCTGCACCCAGTGGAGCCAGGACAGATGAGCTCCCCTGCGGGGAGGGAAGCACTGTCAGTAGATTCCCAGGCATGGCAATGACAAGGCACAGGGAGAGGAGGGCCAAGTGTCCAAAGCCAGTTCCTGCAAAGGTACTTCTCTGTGGTGTGTTCACCGTCAGGCCATGAGCACAGAGACTGCCCGTGTCTTATAAACCCAAGGTTGCGGCCTATGCAACAGACTGCTCAGGGCTCAGCAGGCCC
>NW_007796584.1:0-1394 GCF_000696425.1 Galeopterus variegatus | reverse complement strand
AAAGAACACGGTGGTAGAAGAGTTCAGGGACATGTGAGTTTGGAGCCCAAGAGAGTCAGAGGTCTTGAGAGAATCAGATCATTCATCATCAGTTAGTTGACTTAAAAACAAGAATGCTCTTTAAAAAGGATAAAATCTAAGTCTAATACAGCACAAACCATAAAACCTTATAAAAGGGTATCATAACCTGACTGGAAACAGTTCACCATAGAAAAAGAATCAAAAAAGGGGATATACATATACTGTTTCTAACACAATGACATATAACCAGCACAACATTTGTTTTCAAGGTTAAAGAAACTAAAATAAATTTTCCTAAAATTATCTTCTCTATTTTCTGATTCAAGAAGGCATTTAGAAGGGAGGTACATAAACTTTTTTTTTTTAATTCATCCTTTCTCAAGATGTGCAAACTTGCTCATGTTTGGGATATGTAAAACATCTTGAACTATTTTTCAAACATCTGAGTAAAGCAAATTCACCATTACTTTTGCCAGACATTTTTTCCTTAATTTGAAAACCTATGTGTATTTTCAAGAAAACACAATCCTTTTGTTTGGGATTCATAACATTTAACTCATCTCACCATGCTTTGTCCTAATAGCAACGGCCGACACATTTGCTGAGCTCTTACCATGATGTCTACGGCAAGGCACAGGGACTGCCTCACTTAATCCTCCTGAGACCCTGAGAAGCAGTCTAGTTATCATCTTGCTAATCAGATGAGGAGACTGAGACATTGCAAAGTTAACTGCACACACTCGCACAGCTAGTCTGTGGCATTGCCAGAACTCAACCCAGGCTTTCAGATTACAAAACCTGGGTGAGCTCCCCAATGCCCTGTAATTTGAAATCCATTTTATCTGAGAGTTCTTTCCATCTGCCATGTGCCAGGAAATTGGATGTGGAAAAGAAAAAAAGGAACTGAACATCTAAAAGGACAAGAAACCTAAAACTGACAACCTACAGTCTGTATGGTGAGAACTGCCTGCCCAGTTCCAAGCAGAAATAGGCATATAGACTCAGCATAAAAAAGGTCAAGTAGACAAGAGCTTGGGCTGGAGAACAGCCAATGGATTTCAAACTTTCTGCAAAACTCAGAGCCATCTTACTCCCAGCCAGGAGGCCAACAGAGATCATGACTAACACATATGTAATGGACAGTTTGAAAGCAAATTGCAAGGCCAGGAAATAACCAAAAGTTAAAGCAAAAAAGAAAAAACATCTCCTTAGGTATTTGCAAACCATAGAAATTTCCCCTTAAGACCTCGAAGAATTACTTTTTAAGCAAAGAACCATGCTCTTCTTACTGAAAGACTCAAAGTAAACAGGGAATTTCCTCTTCATTATTAACTTATCAACTTTGGTTTCACTTTGCATCATCATTAGGATAA
>NW_007796583.1:0-1394 GCF_000696425.1 Galeopterus variegatus | reverse complement strand
AAGAAATCACTGTTAGTAAAGTCATATGCCCAAACTCTGGATGCAAGACCAGGACATCATAGGCAAAGACCTTCAGTAATTGTACAGGGAGGACCCAGGCTGACCAAGGCCTGGGACGACGGCCCTGGGACCACCCAGCAGGCATGCAGAAGGTGTGCGGGGTCTCTGGACAGTGGAAGTAGACAGCTCTCTTGCAATAAAAGTAAGGTGGATTTGGGCACTTAATAGCCCAAATTTGTGAATGAAAACGTCCACATTTTGTCTAATGAGCATGTAAAGTGATCACAAAGCTGCTAGTTCTGGAATGAACAGTGTAGATCGTGAATCATTAAATGATGCTGGACGCTTGCAATATTCTTGTTCTTTGAGAAAATGATATAATAAAAAAATTCATCCATCAGCAAGTAGTCAGGCAGCTCAGGGCATCGGTAACAGCCTTGTGTCAGCGACCACACTTGGCATGGAGAATGGAGGAGAGTTCCAGCTGCACAGGATACGAAATGTGTGAGAGCTGTCCACCCACACCTGGCCATGTGACCGCTGTGGCCACAGCCCAGGAGGGGCGTTCAGGACAGAGTGACCATTTTTCTTACCCAGTATCCTGCTGGTGAAAAAGCCCATATGTGGCATAGACTACATCCTGATTTTTGCTTTAAAATATGGATGCCCTAACTGTAAGCCACATTCCTAGAACTAAAACTTGTACTCCTTCCTGCCTGTAGGGAAGGCACAGTCTATTTGAAGAGGTCAAAAACAGGAAGAAAAATAAAACTGTAGGGGAGTATGACCCAATGCAGAACGTGTTCTGTGTAAGGGAGCAGGCAGCTCCTTCTAGGTAGGTCCTGCTGTGGGGTGGTCCCTGCTGAGGGGGTGGACCCTGCTGAGGAGATGGACCCTGTTGTAGGGTGGACCCTGCTGAGGTGTGGATCCTGCTGTGGGGTGGACCCTGCTCTGGGGTGGACCCTGCTGAGGAGATGGACCCTGTTGTAGGGTGGATCCTGCTGAGGTGTGGATCCTGCTGTGGGGTGGACCCTGCTGAGGAGATGGACCCTGTTGTAGGGTGGATCCTGCTGAGGTGTGGATCCTGCTGTGGGGTGGACCCTGCTGAGGAGATGGACCATGCTGTAGGGTGGACCCTGCTGTGGGGTGGACCCTGCTGAGGGGTGGACCCTGTTGTAGGGTGGACCCTGCTGTGGGGTGGACCCTGCTGAGGGGTGGGCCCTGCTGAGGGGTGGATCCTGCTGTGGAGTGGACCCTGCTGAGGGATGGGCCCTGCTGAGGGGTGGATCCTGCTGAGGGGTGGATCTTGATGAGGGGTGGACCCTGCTGAGGGGAGGACCCTGCTGAGGGGTGGACCCTGTTGTAGGGTGGACCCTGCTGTGGGGTGGATCCTG
>NW_007796582.1:0-1394 GCF_000696425.1 Galeopterus variegatus | reverse complement strand
CCCCTTATGGGTCACAAAAAAGACAAAAAAAAAAAAAAAAAAGCCATAGCCTAAGTTAATATTACATCATTTTCCCAGAATAGGTTTTTACTAATGTGGTTATATCCAATGGATACCAGTGAAATAAGTTAAACATTAGACGGAAAAATGTGAATTAAATGGGTGCATTAAGGATTTAATTCTAACGTGGAGTGCTGGGACATGGTCAAACCACACAGTGTAAACAATAAGGCAGGCTGAGAAAGAACAAACCAAACAGAGGTTAAATGCCTTTGTTTATCCAAACTGCCCATGAAATATAGGATTTGGGACTATTTTGGTTTCTTGACCGAAGCTGTAAGTTCACAGGAATATTTATACATACACTGCTTAGGATGGTTAATTTTTTGTGTCAGCTTGACTGGGACATGGCGTGTGCAGACATTTGGCCAAACAGTATTCTGGGTGTGTCTGTGAGGGTGTTTTTGGAGGAGACTAACACTTGAACCGGTAGCCTGAGTAAAAAGCCACACCCAATCCCTCGGAGTCTTTACCAGAACACAAATCTTGGTAGGGAGAATCTGCTCTCCCTGCCTGACTGCTTGAGTGGGGACATCAGCCTTGTCCTGCATTTGGACTGGAACTTATGCCATCAGCTCTCCTGGTTCTCAAGCCCTCAGACTTGGACTGGAAATACAGCTCTCCTGGGTCTTGAAGGGTTACTTCATGCTAAAGGCACTTGAGAAACAGCAAATGCAAGAATGACATTCCAATCTTCTTTCCTCCCTGAAAACAGGAGATAAAAACTCCCATGTGAAAGATGCCCTGTGCCAGAGAAAAGAAATGTCCTTCCATGGGGAGTCACAGCTGAGAGAGTTTTGTACAAACAGAGCTTGTTAAAACCATTCTTACCTTCCTTTACACTCCACACAATTTAGTTACTTTTCCAGTTGCCTCTCTTTGTTCAACATCGTACAAAAGCATGTAGACTTTGCCACTTCTTTGGGTCTTCATTTCTTTTTTTTTTTTGTCTTTTTCCGTGTCCGGCAACGGTTCGCAACCCTCAGTGTTGCCCCTGTACCGGACCAGGACCAGCAACGGGATCGCAACCCTCGGTGTTGCCCTCGCGCCTCGCTCAGCCGGTGAGCGGGAACCGGTCTGTATGTGGGATCCGAACCCTCGACGGGAGCGCCGCCGCGCTTCCCAAGCGGCGCACTAGCGCAGTGCGCCACCGGGCCGGCCCGGGTCTTCATTTCTTTATGAGGGTTTTTGTGTCATATAAAACATATTAAATTTGTATGCTTTTCTCCTGTCAAACTGTCTTGTGTCAATCTAATTCTCAGGCCCAGCTGGGATCCTAAGAGGGAAGAGGTGGAGTTTTGCCTCCCTGGCAGTCCGCAGCCTGCAGATGACAG